>NC_080054.1:31239594-31494594 GCF_026212465.1 Amaranthus tricolor | reverse complement strand
GAGACCCTGAAATTAAAGACTAGAAATATTATGAAAATTGATGTATAATGAAATTATTGGATTACACTAAAGAGATACAAACTAAAGAGTAATTATTCCCTATGTAAAATATAATTATTTTTCATTAACATATTAAAAATTCCTAAATTTATAACTTGTCTCAAATTAATAATAATAATATTATAAAATTAATAATAATACAAAACCCAAAGATACCTTAATTATTGGTATTACTATTACTATTAACAATTAACAATTAACAATTAGTAACATTTATTTAACAATAATGTAATACAAATTAACATACTATCACTTAGATGGTCATGTGTAATAGTAAGTCTTGCACATGCTTAACTAACATAATACTTGGCAGTACAACAACACTACTATCTAATTATGATTTCCACCTTCACCGACGTTCTTCCAACCTACAACCTTCTTTCTTACTGCATTTTTCAAGACTATACTATCTTTGTTTCAAACCCCTAACTTGTTTGAAGTTCAGACCTTCCTCAACCTACTACTAATACTACACCCCCGCCTCCAAAAAGGGTAAAAAGGAGAAAGATAGCATGATAGGAATATGATGACTTGTATGACACTAAAAGCATATTTAATCCTCCAGCCTCCATTGGTATCATATTAAACAAAGCAAGAACTGACCCTTAAAGATGGCATCTTGTCTACCCACATTGGTATCATATTCCCCATTACAATAAAGCCCAAATTATATCAATCTATATTGGTCCTAGCCTAATCCTTCCTCCCTTCCTTCATTTGCCAATTGCCTTTTACTCCTTACTCCTTTCTATACATATTTACTTCCACTATCCTTCTCCTTTTTAGCTCTAACCAACCCCTTATAAACCAGCTTCCACACATAAACCAATACTATCTATAACCATGATGAACCAAAACCACCTCCTGCCTCTTCTATGCCTCCTCTTCCTCCTCCGCCCCATCCAATCACAAGTATGTCAGCGCTTTTGTGGTGACATCCCTCTTCGCTACCCCTTTGGGGGTGGTCAAGGCTGTGGAGATCCTCGCTTCACCAAACACGTTACTTGCACCCAAAGGCAACTAACTTTCATCACTCACACTGGCTCTTACCCTGTTACCAACATCGACTACGAAAATCAGATACTCTATGTTTCTGACCCTACCATGTCTACCTGTTTCTGTACTCAGCCTAGTGAAGGGTTTAGCCTCGACTGGGATGCCCCTTTCACTTTCGATGATAGTAGTGTCTTCGCTTTGCTAGACTGTTCCGTTGACTCTTCCCCTATATATAAAGGGGCCATCAATGGAAACACCACTAACGTCCCCCAGTGTGCTAATTCAGGTACAATTGCTGCACCATAGAGATGCTTGTTTCTTGGAATTTTGTTTTTCATACATATTTTAAACACTAATAAAGCTAAATGACGTTTCTAGCTAAAAACGATACGAATGAATTACCCTAAAGATGATATACCTTTTTTGGATGCACTACTGCAAATAGGTACAACACTATGCAGCTCGCTGTACTCTTGTCAGCCAATTAGTCAGCTGAACGTCCCAATCAACACATGCTGTGTGTACGCACCAGTAGATCTTGGACCGACCTTTGAGATGGACCTGAAGAAGGTACAATGTAAGGCATATACCGCAATATACAGTTTCAATGATCAAGACACAAACCCAGAAGCATGGAAATACGGGGTGGCATTAAAGTACAAGTTCAATGTGAAGAATGATTATCCACTTTATTGCAGCAACTGTGAGAAGAGTAATGGAGCCTGTGCTTACACTGGTATTTACAACAGTTTTGTGTGTAATTGTCCAAGTGGTGTCAATACAACCACTGATTGTTACTTTCAGAATTCTTGGAATGCTGGCCTAAGACTTACTCCTTGGATTAAAGGTATAAGCTTTCTTTAAATTTGTTTTCTCCTGATGCAAGTAAAGCAAAAGCTTCATTTTCTTATTCTTCCTTTTTCTCTCTTTTTTTTTTAAAAAAAAATTTAATTATTTAAATTTGTTTTATTTGGGTTTGACATTTAATTTCTTAATCTTCATCTTTGTTGTTTTGACAGGAAGCTTATTCCAGTATTGTATTGTACTGCTGGTGTTCTGGATTTCACTGTAAAATCATGAGATCACTGCATTTAATTCAGAAATCAGATCCAGATCAGACACTGGAATCTTCAACCTTCCTTTCGTACTTCTAAGAAATTAGAAATTTGCATGTCCCAATACCTTTTTTTACTTTTCATGGGTTATTTGGTAATTGTAACATATGACAATGCAAATAAAAAAGCAAATTTTCCAACTTGTGTGACATGATCATCTAATCTTCAGCTGTATACTCATTTATGTTATTTCATATTATTCGCATAGAAAAAAATTGCAGATAATAATGGCTACTAAAATAACAGTTAACAATGGCTAAAGCTTTTAAAACCCAATACGCTTATAAAATTATAGTGATGACTGTATGTTAAAATAACAATATAATTTAGAGTGGTTGATACTTTATGAATTTAAAATCACAGATAACATAATGGGGTTTTGCGGTTCAATAAGCCCAAAATCAGTGGGTGTTTTACCTCATTTTTATTCCATGGTTGTTCAAACAAATTTGAGTCCTCTTACATTTTTTTCTGAGTTTATTCGACAATAGCTTTACTAGAGCTGCAATAACCAAATAAGACAAACAAAAGGAAAGGAAAGGGAAGAAAGAGCAAAATACTAGCACTAGATTGAAAGCAGCATATGACTGATCATCATTTTGATGAATGGCAGACAATTTGCAAAGTTCTAACACAATTAAGAAGATCGTATCGTAACACGATAGACCTCAAATCAACTTGAGCAATCCATTCATGATTTGAAAAGCTTCGGAAGGCGGACAATGAGGCTAAGAAAATCATGAAATAAAAGACCGATTGAAGCAGGGAAAGAAGAAAAAAAGTTGAGAAAAGAGAAACAGGCGTAGATAAGATTAAAAAATTAGGGAAGAAACACACAGTTGGAAAGTAGTAATTTGGAGGTTTAGTGGGATTTCTGGAGAATATATCATACGGAATATGATTCCTCCTTTTCAGCCACTACTTTAGAAGGAATCACTGAGTCCCTTGCTTTATCTTCCACTTCAACAGGATCAGACCTCATACACACTGATAAATAAGGGCTTTTCCTATAATCTAATGATCATAATCATTTGCATCAATTATGAACTATTAAAAATGTTCAATCATGTACATCATTATAAGAGTGTAGGACATTGCTAACCAAACATAAATGCATGCCAAAGGCAAGTCTTATAATATCTCATGGACTGAATGTTAGTCCAATATACTCTGATATCTGTCTGACTTGCAAGAAAGACTAACATTTTTAAATAGATTGATTAAATTAAAACATGGGCTTCTTGCTTCATAGCAGAATAAATTGGAGAGCATTCATACCTGGAAATAAGAAAGATGATTTGTGCATTAGTCTTCAATTCGTGCCGCCAAAAACGCAAGTAGTCCTGATTACCTATATCATTAGCAAAATAGTAGTATTATGATGTTCAGAAACGTTGCAAGAACTGCTCTTATTTGCATTGTATTTGCTAAACTCTTGAATAACTCAATGTTAACTTTAAATTCATTCATTATAAGTTCTAACAAAAATTCCTTGTATAGTTGTATACATGTTGGCGCAAGATGACTACACAAGTATAAACTATCTACAACTGAAAACTTCTTTGCCTCACATCCTAGTTCCTGAATTCTCCAAAAATTGTCCAATTGGTATATAAATATGTATGTATATGGTAATAATGTTATAGATTGCAGCATATGGCTTGCCCTTCAGTTTGCAGTCTTTCCCACAAGCAAATCAGTTGTTTAGGAGATTGATAATGGGCAGTATAATAATCATCAATGCAGCCGGACTGATGAAAATGCGAGTTGTGCACATATTCCACTGGCCTCGACTTATTGAACTGCTCAACCCACACCCCCATGCTCACATCCTCCATCTTGAATAACTACAACGTCAGATAAATCTTATTAAATTCAATACAAAAATGTCAAAACTTGAGCTGAAGATATGGTATATATAGTCTGACATACTCTCAATCTATTCTTCTCAAACTCTGTCACAATAAATTGAGCAATGTCTGAAGAAACAATATAGCCAGGTCCATCTGCATATGGAGGATATATTTCGCCTGGCCATTCCTGAAATGTTACAAAGGGAAGTTTATAACTAGAGTATTGAAGATTAGTGCATATATCCAGAATCATCTCACTGAAGTACACCCAACCCCCAAATGTAAGAATGCTTACCTAAGTGCTTATGTACTCAGACTAGGGTACTAGTGTCAAACACAGGTATTTGTCAATTGGCCACAACGCCACATAATGAAAGTTATCAAATGTTGGTCCAAACTTAAGTGTCAAATATCCGTACCCGTGTTAAAGTATCGATGACATGCCACATTTTGCAAAAAATTATTCACAAGTTCCTATCCAAAATGAACGATCTTAGTGTCCAGATCCAAGTCAAAGTATCAAGAATTCAACAAAGATTCTTAAGGTAATATGATATTCCATGTAACACAAGATGCTATATTGAGCCTACTTATAAAAAGCAAGTTTTGAAATGGGCAGACAACAGACATTACACAACTATCATAAATCATACATATAAGTTCAAAAACGACAATGACAACCTTCAAAATTATTCCTCATACCTCGTATGTTACTGCCCATTTACCACTACGTAGAGGTTGGTGATTATAATTTAGTTTTCCAACATAAATGCTCTTCTTACTATTGATGCGCTCTGCTTCCTCAAGCACCGCATCCACCCTAACAAAAGTATCATCATCGCATTTCATGACATATTTTGTCAACAACATATTCACCTGCAAAGAAAACATGAGAGGATTTAGTCAACAACAGCCTTCAAATTGATGCTTATCACGAAACATTTGTGTACTCACCGCATATTCACAAATTGCTAAAGTCTTCAAAACAACAAGGTCATAGTTGTCGAGATATGGAACAATAACTATATCACCAAAAAAATCGGCTTCTTTCTTCAACTCCTTGTTTATAGCTTCTCTGTCATGCTGCCAACAGTTTTGGACTTATTAAATTAAAAACTAAAATATGACATGATTAGTAGACCTCGAATGTAGGAATGTGTCAACATTGCCTCTTACCAGTGCAACAAAGAAGCGGCCTACAACAATTGAAGATTTAACCAAGGGATGTTGCATCCAAGACTTACGAACTGCCATACGTTCAGCAAAATGGTCTCCAGCTGAAATTGTACCAATAAAAAGATCAACAGGCACTTCGGGAAGAGGTCGAGCCTTCCACTTGGGCAACATCTCAAGATGCCTCTCAGGAGCCACACTAGGATTTGATGTTGGCAAGGAAGCAGCAAATACATAATGTACACTAACATCCCCATACACATGAAGTGTCATGCCATCTTCTAAGTCAAAGCCCTGTCATATACAGAGAGCAACTTTAAATTAAGTTACATAATATCATATATTGCACAGAAGTACAGGGACAATGTGAAAACAAAAACTTTTTTATGTACTCGCTCTGCCCCAAAGAAATATCCCCAAGTACAAACAGGGTGAAAATCAAGAAAAAGTGGTAAAAATGTATATTTTATGGGAAAGTGGAGAAATGTGTTGATGAGATGAAAAGGTAAGGTAAATGTGTGGATGAAATTTAAAGAATGAGTGTGGATTATGGTCAAAAATAGAAAAGTGACAAATTTAATAGAACTGGTTTAAGAAGAAAATGGGGTTAATTTTTTGGGACAAAGGGAGTAAGCACATAGAGAAATCCGGAAACCAAATATAGAAAGTAATCAGAATAAAAGGTTTCTCCAATAAACATAGACATGCAAAGGAGGTTATATCGATTTTGGCAGTTCCAGCCTTGTCAATGAAATACTTACATTGCGATAAGCAAATGAGGTGATATGCCTTCCATTGACACTAACATAATAACCTTCCAAGCCAGCAACAGTGGTAAAGACAAAAAAACTATCCTCTAAGAAAGGAAATGGCCAGCCCAGTTCGACTTGTTTCCGCCGTCCCATCAACCGGTCCGACCACAAACTAGCCTTGGACTGTCCAAAGTGATTTGCATCATCACGGATCCATTTCTCACATTTGACCTGTCCATCAACTGCAAAAACATTATTGAGCAATTAAATAAATGATGAAGCATGTCAATTTCTATATGGTGTGAAATAAACCTCATACACGACGAATAGAAGTATAAACAATTGCCTCCTAAACTATTAACACATTAGAGAAATGTTAGCTTTGATTTATCATACAATCTGTCATGCATCCAAGAAGCCTTTATTTTTAAGTGAAATAAATTAATTGTGCAGACATGCAAAACAACGAATATAACTCTACCCAAGCTAGCGTCACAAAAGTTAGGTGTTGACCTTTGCTTGTTTCATACTTTCAACTAATTGAAAAACACTCTTAAGTACAATAAAGCCTTGTTCGTTTTGCTTGATTTTCAAAACTGCAATAGGATTTGAGTTTTGACATATACCTAGTGGTTTCTTCATAGAAGTAGTTAACAGGCAAAAGCCAAAAACTTTAACCTGCCACAAGTTTGTTCGAAATTCAAAACCAAGTATCTAACTCATGGTTAGCAGCAAGAGTTAGATAGTATATGCAAGTATTATGAATGAAAGTTTGGCTTGATGATTATATCATGTCTAGAATTCAACTTGTGTATCAACACATTTATATGTTGTTGTAAGAACCAAATCACCCACAAGTGGTGATGAGTTTGATCCTCTAGTGAATCAATCTTTAACTTGCTTTGATGAAGAAAGTGAAGTAGAAGTAATTTGGGCATGAAGTGCCATGAGTAAAAAGCTACAAAGAACCGAAAAGGGGGAGCATAAGGGGGTTGCTCGAAAAAGCACTAGGACAGCCTGTGGCAGAAGCATGCAAAGAGTTTTGGTTGGCCTTGCTCCAACGAGCAGGGAGCGCTTGTTCGAGCAAGGCTTGTCATTGCAGTCACGCTTGATCTTTTTGGTGATTCATATGTTTGCTTCATTGACCTTCTGATGTCTATAAAAAAGGACTTATTAGGTAATAAGTGTGGGTGTAGGGTAGAGTGCAAGAAAGCTAAGGCCTTGTTTAGTTAACCTTAAAAAAAATAATTGATAAAAAAATTTAATAAGTAAAAATCAGTCTTAATAGAAATCAATCTTAATTGGTACAGCTCAATTATAATTTATAATTCAGTAAAAATCATTTACAGTCAGTAAAAATTAGTTTCAATCAGTAAAAGTCAGTTAAATTAAACAGGGCCTATGTAGGTTGTTAAGCCTTTGAGAGAGATTATCTTGTAACTGTATATTAAAAAACTATATATCAAGTTGATTCTAACAAGATCTCAAATGGATATATTTAACTTTATTTCATCTAAGAAAAGTATGTTCAAATCACTACCGCAAAACAATCTAAATTGAACAGCCAAGAGGGAATAGAGAGAGTATCTAAAAGTTATTTTTAAAAAATAGTTAAGTCAATAGCTTATATTTATTGCAAAATGTATTTTAGTCAAATTATAATTCTAAAAATTTTAATTTTTATTATGATTGTAAAGTGTAAATCATGTAATTATATATTACTATTTACATAAATTTGTATAATTTGCTACTTCACCATTTAGCAATGGTTTTGTGAGTTATTAGCATTTAATAAAACTATGTGATACTTTTCTGATGAAATTAAAAATATTTTTATGTTGGTTTCATAGTGTAAAAATACAGTAACGGTCGCGGTCGCAGTAACAGAATAGTTAGCCTAAATATTGGTCAAAAGCATAATACATCCCTTGATCTAGGTTAAAAAATTTGCTCAGCCGATCATTTAAAATATCGTTGACCGAAATTCGGTGATATGGTTACAATTGTTAAGCTTTTCAATTTATAGTGGTTATAACTTGTAAATATTAAACTGAGACTATAAATAATAAAAAAAAAACCTAAACTTTGTGGCTTTAATTTACAAATGATCTAAACAATGTACTCGGGGAAGTTTTGAATTTGACACACTTATCTGCAAGATTTCGTCAAACTCAACACTTAGTTTAGAATTCGGCTATCGTTTTTAAAGGTTATAAACTTATCTTTTACACAATTTAAAATTAATACTTCATAACAATCAATGAAATGACCATACTCTAGGCTAACTCGTGCCGAGAATCAGGTCTAGTCTAAGTTGGTGCAGGTGTCACTTTCTTAGGCAAAGGTGTTGTGTTTGATTCTCACGTAGCCTTCCCCCTCCCTCAACGTACTTTGTATTATAAAGGGAAAACTTGTGCCTAGATTAGGGATCAAAGTTAGTCTAATAAAAACGGTAAATGAAATTAAGCCAAATCGAATAAGAAATATGATTTGGGCTTTTCATAAATTGGTTTGGATTTAGATTAGGAATGTCTAAACTGAAGTATTTGGTTTACTAAGGATTGAAAACCGAAATTCTAAATTGAATTAAAATATGAGCTCATTTTTACTCTAGTATGCGATACTAAATTACAAACAAATATAAGCCTTTAATCGACAATTTAAGTTTCATACTTTTGCAAAAATAACTTAAAATTTTTTTAATTTATTATTTTGGTTTTCAAATTTGGTTTGAATTGACTTTAAAAAGTTTAAATCGAATTAATTTAGTTTGTTTTAATTTGGATTGTTGAGTTGGATTTGAATTGAAAATCAAAAACCGAATTAAATTAAAATTAATTTTATTAGAAAAATCAGACCGGCCGTAAACCAAACATACACCGTAGCCTAGATTGCCAACTCAAACTCAAAGAAACGATAGATAATGCAATTAACCTTAAAAAAAAATAAACAGTAAACAGAGAGCTAACAATCAAACAAAATTAAAACACATTACTAAAAAAAAAATTAAAAAAAAAAAAAGAAAAAGAGGGAGATTATAAGAATGATGATTACCAGTTTCATGGGTGGACGGAGAGCGCCATCCTTCACAACGCACGGCCGTACCCCATTGACCTCTGTAACAATCATTCATTTCAATCACTGGTTTTTCGCTCCAATCTCCTTTTATCCTGGGATTAAAATGTAACAATCTTGCTGCTCCTTCTCCTCTCACTACTTTCTCTCTCCTCAATTCCACCATAAACTGTGACACCATTACATCTTTCCCTAACGATATACTCGGTTCCTTCTCTTCATGCCCCTTCTTCACCTGCCCCACTACCGTTATATGTGAACCAACTGTTAGCCCACACGGCAGTTTCACCATCCCGTTGAACTCTGTTTCTGTTTCAGAAACCTTCTCCGGACACCTCGTCGCCGTTTCTGGTGCTGCCCCTTCATCTCCTTTTGGGTTTTTCAATTGCCTCCATAATTCTGAGCCCAATAACCATGCTTGCATGCCACTTTTGTAAATTGAGCTATTATCGTCGTTTCTAATTCTGCCAGTGAAAACCAAATTAGAAATAATTCCCGGCGGTTTTTTCTGCCATGACGTTTGGATTGTGAAACGTGGTGGAGTTTCGGTATTTTCCAAGAAGCGTAAGAGGGCTGGAAATTGAGTAGTCATCAAGAAACAGTAAACAAAAACAAGACCCATTAAAAGGTGAAGTGATCTGAGTCGACTCACTATGTACACCGAGTCAAACTTGTTACTTCCCTTCTTCATTTTCACTTCTCACACCGCCTGAATTGTTTGAAGAAATTAAGGAGGAGAAATACAAGTTTTTTGGGTTTCGAATAAATTTGAATATGGGTAATTATTTATATCATAATTGTAGGAGTATGTTTTATAGGGAAACAGTTTTGAATTAAACAAAAAAAAAAAAAGGAAATAATGAAGCGAAATAGAGAAATGAGAGTTAAATTAAGATTTGATTATGGAGTATATGTATGATACTCTGTATGCAGGCAGTTACGACTTACTATGATGTGAAGTAAATCAAAAGAGATACTTCAACAAATGCGTTATTTATGGACGTACTAATTACTTACTATATTAGGATTTTGGGGTAATGCCCTAATTGCTCTCCTTGCCTATCTCTGTGTGTTTAAAATTGAATTTTTACATTTGATGCCTTAATTTAAGTGTTTAGTTTTTGAAATCTCATTTTCAAAATTAAATTTATTTTTAAATTTTCCATTAAAAGTTTACAAGTATTATTTTTAATCTTCGTTATCAATTTGCGTTTTTCATCTTATTTATTTTATAACATTTTAAAATTAGATGATGAATCTATTTTCTATTCTCATCTACATATACAATACATTATTACATTGGATGCGTTTGACATAAAGTAGTTGTGGGTTAGTTCAATATTATTAGGTGTTTAAATAGTTATAAAATATAAATTGATGAAAAAATATAGAAGAATTTTTTTTTGAATAATACCTGATTTATTAATAAAGAGTTATATAAAATCTACATCAGAGATAAAAATTAGCAACTACATAACAACTTTAACCAAAGATAATTTAAAATATAAAAAAAATTTTAAAACTATGGCTATTATTTTCAAAGATTACAAGTAATATTACCACTATGTCCGAACCAATTTAAATGTCTCATTTGCTTAGGCACGTTTATTAAGGATGGTGTAAGGTCCATTAAAAAGGGTAAGTAATAAAGGGTAAGTAGTGAAGGATAGTTGGATAAGTATGATATATAAGGGTATATTCGTAATTACTTGTGTGAACTAAGGATATTTAGGTAAAAAAATATTGACAAAAATAGAAATGAGATAACTAAAAAGACTTTACCAAATAAGAAAATGGGACAACTAAATTAGTTTGGAGGGAGTACCATGTAAGAAAATATCATCAAATGTATTGAACAGCAAACACACTCATCGTACGTATGATGAAAACATAATAAGAAGTAGTAACTTATGAACGTAAGTCATTACTCCTATTAATTCATTGAGTAATTGATATTTTATTTTGACTAAATATTAAAAGTACTTTAGTTTTTTTAACATTTTAAAGTCAAAACTCAAAATGAGAATCACTCAATGAATAGGAGTTAAGGTCTCGGGAGTAAATAACACATTTTTAATTTTTATCTAATTTTTTCATTCTCTCATACTACCTCTAATAAAAAAAAAATAATAATAATAATAATAATAATAAAAAGATAGTCGTACAGCTAGTGTATGAAGAAAGTGATGTAAGAATGAGTATCCCAATAGTAAAAAAGAGGATGGAGTTAAGCAACGTGTCAGGAAATGAAAAGTGTTGTAAATGAAGTGTCAGTCTTGCATGTCCTTCAACTTCAACTTCAACAATGAAGCCTTTCAGTGGCTAACCCACAACTCCACTCCTATACGAATACCGCAGTTCATACAAATTCAACTTTTCTGCCCATACTGATACGGCAATACGGGTTTAAACACTTTGTTATAGAAGGATTTTTAAAAAACACAAAAAATAAGAGACTTCACTTACATTTAAAACATTAAGTCAAATCATAGCTTTCATTGTACTACTACTATAACTATTATGACTATCAAGTCATGCTTGAATTCAGAATTTATGTGAAAAATAAGTCAAATTAAAAAAATCACAATCTTTAAATATTAGAACGTAGATCTATCAATTTATCTATATAATAAATATATATATATATCGCAATCATGTTTATTTTTCCCTTTAAAAATTGTAAAGAACAAATATTCAACAAATTGTTAAATATTTCATTTTCAATAATATTAAGCAAGATATTTTCATACTACATATAAAAGTATTCTAAATGCATTTCAAAAAATATACTTTACCAATTTGATTCACTTGTAAAAAGCTAACAGTAATAATTGGAAATTCAGAATAAAACAGTGCATTAGCATGAAAAGTTAACTTTAGTTAAGAAAATACTAAAAAAATACCATTTAATTATTTATCCTTCTTCTCCCCTATTAAATTTACCTCTATTTCCATAAATCCACTTTTATTTTCCCTTAAAATTTATTCCCAATACAAGCAAGTCCCCCTTAAGGTTGTGGTATCACAGAACTTGGGAGGAGCAAAAAAAAAAAAGAAACCCCAATAACACAATGGGCTTTGGTATAAAAATGGAATCTTCCTAACAAAAAAAGAAGCTAAAATTACATAATTACCTAATAGCATCTTTCTGTTGCAAGAATCCAACTACTTCCTTCAGGCACACATCGTCTCCATGCTGTGCCTGTTGGTAAATCCATTAAGCTGATACCCTTTGAGGTTAATTCACTTCGCACCTGGTCGCTTCTTGCAAAGTCTTTGTTCTTCCTAGCTACAGCCCTTTCTTCAATCAGATGCAATATTTCCTCTTCACTCATTTCCGCTCTAATTAAAGCCTTCTCTTTCAACTGCAGCAGAACCTGTTTGAAAACAAAGCAACAAAGTTGTTGACGATCACCAACAAGCTCAAAAGGGAACTCTTGATGTAAATCTGGACAATAAATCACCTCAGAATAATGCAGAGCAGAAAGCAGCCCCAGAACATCCAAAACCTTCCTAACGGCTTCCTCCAATTCTTTAAGAGACTGAATAGCCAACAATTTTTGTTGCTTTTGCTTCTTCTGAATTTAGAAATTTCAATATTTACATGTATAATTCGAGTTACTCATGCAAAAGATCTTTCACCTATTATTTGTTCTTTTGCAGTGGAGGGAACTAAATAAATGTAGACATCACCAAAATACTCACCTTAAGGCCGTTCAATTCGTTGTTAATACACTTCAGTGCATCTTGAAGACTCCCCTTCAAAATCTCTGCAGTGTGAAAATCATCAGACATTTTACACTCGAAATCTTTCATCAAATTTTCAGCCTCGGAAGGTTGCTTAGGTTGTTTGCTGTTTGACTTGGGCTTCCCAGTGTTGTTTCCACTATCAAACGACAACAAAGCATCTCTACAATCTTGCAATGTCTGAAGATCAAAAGAGATTCAAAGAATTAGAACAAATATCCCTGGATAAATATTATGATCCTACAATATCACGACAATCCATCATAAATGGACAAACAGAAAATAGCAAGGATGGCAAAGGAAATGCTAGCCATGTTGGTTTCTAGCATAGCAGTTGAATCAACCCATTAGCAATGTCGGGAGAACTCTTGACCAACTTAGGAGTTCCTCAAGTCCAAAAACAGTGCACCAACCCATAGCACTTGATTGGTGCCAAAGATTGGCTGAGGAACTCACATGCACCACTTCTTGTTTAGGATGCAATTGAGGACCCAATAAAACTTGAATCAAATATGCATTCTTTTTACAGCTCATTTGGTAGTTGGTACCAAACGGCAGTAATAAGAATGATTTGTAGCGTAAATTTTCATGAAATGTACTATGTCATTTTCATGGTAATAAAACTTTGATCATAAAAATGTTTTTTTGTTCACAGTTTTCCATTACCTAACTCCACCATTTCAAATGACAATATTAGAAAGAATAAGTGCGAAGAAGTACTAGCTTAAGTGTGGACATGACTGAAAATTTCCAATAAAGATTGGTCCACGTAACTTATTGGGCTACAGAAGGGCTAGCAGGCCTCCCCCGGCTCCCAACATGGTTTCACCTCTGCCACCAAGTACATTTAAGAGAAATCAAAAAACGAACTGCTAAAGTCCTAATTGCATCATGTTTGAATACACATTGAAGATTAAGGAAACAAAATCTATAAAAGTTGACATAAAAGGGTGATAAAATTGAACACAATATAATTTGAGCCAAACAAACAAAAAAAATTGCTGAAATAAACACAACCTTCATCAAAGGATCTTTATAGTAGATTGACATTCATGCTAGATTAAAAGGCATCCTTAGTAATAGGTTAAATTCATGGCTACAAAAGTACATAACACAATTTTGAAAGCTATTATAGAAGAAGAGACCAGAAAGCTAATTATCATATTATTTTCAGAAAAAACAAACAGGAACCAGCACTACATCAAGAAATCCAAGAATAAAAAGCACAAGATATACTTACCTGAAAAACACGGAAGACTGCTTCGGAAGCAAGATTTATTTGCGACAACGAATAATCGACAGGAGAATTGTAGTTCATACTTAACAAGAAGTATCTCAAAGCCAAAGGATGATATCGTTTGGTAACCTAGGATTCAAAAGGTGAAGCCCATATAAGTTTATAGCATGTCAACTAAACATGCAAACACCTCATTAGCAAAGCCAAAACCATATAATTATAGGATCACATGTCACACCTCACGAATTGTAAAGAAGTTTCCGGTTGATTTTGACATCTTCTCTTCATTGATGGTCACAAACCCATTATGTTGCCAGTAACTGATGTGGGTCTCTTTACATGCAGCACAGCTCTGTGCCAGCTCATTTTCATGGTGAGGAAAGATCAAATCCATACCGCCACCATGAATATCAAAAGAGAAAGTCAGATAATAAGCACTCATTGTACTGCATTCTATGTGCCATCCTGGTCTTCCTAGACCCCATTTACTATCCCAATGGGGCTCACCAGGTTTTGCAGCCTGCAAATTCATCAATCACAGGGACATAGGCAACAGCATAAACCATGACCAGGTCGCAAGTACCACAGGTTGGCATTTCCAAAAAAGCCTATTTTCTCAACAGTAACAGTCTTACTACCCTCGTTTTATCACTCGCTAACATTGAGCATTGTTTCCTAATAATAAAATACACTATTAAAAGTTGCTCTTGTTATCTGTACCTTCCATAAAGCAAAATCAGCAGGATGTCGCTTTCTTGAATCTACGGCAACCCTCTCGCCAGCTCTGTTGTCCTCACGCTTCCGCCTAGATAGCTGCCCATATTGAGGGAACTTATTGGCGGCAAAGTAAACATCCCCGTCAAGAGGATATGCATAGCCTTCTTCAATAATCTACAACAATTCAGTAAAAGAAAAGAATTTGGACAGGAATGGTAATGAAGGCAGAAGATATATGTATCAATTAAACCCCAAAATAAAGGGAAAACATAATGAAATGCTCAAGTAAATATGCTTGTGTTTTGAGAAGTCCAAAGTGGAAAATATCTAGAGTGACTATGAGTCAACCTCAAGGGTAAGTCAGGGAACGTCACTCACAAGTCATTTTTGTGTCTCTTAATCTTCCCTTCTTCGTATCCCATTTTCTTGGGGTAAATGTCATTTGAAAGGTTTAGGTCAAAGTAAGACATTAGAATAGGCAAGCCTAGTACTTTTTATGATAGACATCGATATTATGCAAGATTGCAGTTGAGTAATGGGATTAAATAGCAAGTCTTGCTTTCTTACGTTTATTTGCTACCACGATATGTGGCCTATTTTGGGACGATGCCATCCTCTACCATGCATGAGCAATCTCAGTTTTGTTCTTTAAAGACATTCAATTCACATGAGAACGGGAAATAAGGGGAAATATGGGTAATGAACTCTATCCCCTACCCTCCTCTCTCTCTAACTAGAGTGCGCTTAAGTGATGGGTTGAAATGGCTGATAGGGGAGGAGTGGTAATGCTCCTTATGCTCTTACGCTAATTAAGACGGCTATTATTTCAGTCCTTACAAGGAAGTGGCACTGACTTTCATGTTGGGTATTTGGGAGATTGTATGAGTAAATTTGGCTGGTGAAGCACAGTGAGGTAGCCGTGGTGTTATTCAGGTAACAGACTAACAGTAAAGTGGCAGTGGCTATCACTTGAGATGGCAGTGATCAAAGAGAGACAAAGATTGATCAAAAAAAACTTCAGGGAAATGACTTATAAATAATTATTGTCCGATAGTTTTCTGAATTCATAGTTTCCTGATATCAGGTCTATGTAATAAAATACTTTGTTTTTTTGAGAAAATGTTTCTCCCAGCTCTATTCTCTGTTAATACACAACAGTATTTTTTCAACAGATAGCAAAAATGAAGCAAGGATCACCTAGCGCTGAAGCATGCAAGTATACTTTCACAAATCAAAGAGTACAAGCACTAATGAATGGAATAGATTCTACCTAAGTATACAATCAGTTTAAGTTCGAAACAGCAACCATTCCAAAATAAAACCTGAAAAAAGAATCATGAGATAACTACAAGTTCCATTAACAGTTCATGCCTACCCAAGTCCCCAATGTGCAGCAAGCACACACGATTCACAAATGTCAAACTTCTTCATTCAAATTCCTTTAACGAAAAAAAAAGAAATGCTTAAATATTGTTGCCCAAGACAAATATAAGACAAGCAAAAAGTAATTCTTACCTTGGCTATCATATCTCTAATTTGATCCATGTGATCAGAAACACATGGTTGATGAGTAGGAAGTAGACATTGTAGATCATCCATATCCTTGACTCCTTGAGGAATTCTTCACAATAGTGATCACTTAAATTCAAGGCATCACTCAATGGATCTTCCGGATTTCTCTCCTTATGCTCATTTGCTCTGCGAATTATCTAAAGAGTTTTGGACAAGAGAAACAATAAAACTGTCAAAACCTGAAAGTGGAAAGATTCGATGCAGATGATATACCAAAGAAGTATGTTGACAGCTCAAGTACACTGTACATCTTAATTAACATAAAGGTAGCAATGAATCATTCATCAAGAACATTTTATATATTAGTTCAAAAGCATCCCAGATCACAAGGTTTAGTGGCACTTAAGCTGGCATCGCCCACCTCAATTTGTCACGGTCTCAAAGTTCATCTTCCAAGCCACCAAGCATCAAGTATGAGGCGGCAATGGGGGATAGCATTGTGCCTATAGGGGTGTCTAAGAGATGGCCCCAAGCAGCACTTCTCCTATAAAGAGGTAATGTGAGAGTTGGATTAAAACCTATACAGACACGTATGTGACAGAAACATGATATGCAGTACTAGGGGTATTCAACAATCCAACATGTTCCATTGCTGGTGAAATTTGGAATGTAAGTTCTTAGGCACACTAGAAAGTAAAAACAGTATAAAACTTCCAAAGGTCCGAAATTTTCCTGAATGCTCAGGTCTTGGGGTGTGAACGGAGGGTTGCATAGCAAGCTTATAGGTCTAGCTTGGTGCACAAAGCTTCTTACATCAGAAGATGTAAACAAATTCTGACGTACATCAAGGGGGTGTAAACTGCAAGATTGACAAAAGGATGTACTACATGAAATATTGAGGAATCTAACACATAGCGGTGCTAGAGAGGTGTTCATCAACACAGGTTAAGTGCCAAGTTTCAGGAAGCTTAACACAGCCAACCAGCAGGGCTAGTTGAGTGGTGCACGTGAGTGTGACTATAGTTAAGGAGTAACCCAATGGGTCCACACATGACAACATGCATTCAGATCATGAAAGCCCAAAGCAGACATAACCTCAGTTACACAAAAAGGACCTAACAGGCAGATTTTACGCTCCATCACCTTTTGGACACATGTATATTCTATAAAGACATCATCTTAACCCTCTATCCATTTCCAAATGAATTCAAGTGTCTCAGTCACACTATTTTCTAGCTGTTAATAGCACAACAATTTCAGTCCAGTTGCCTCCAAATCATACAAGAATAAAACACATGAAGTTTGTCTCCCCTGCTTCTCTCTCCCTTTTTCCTATAGTCTTAAACCCTAAATTCAAATGTAGATGCCATAAAACTCTTTACATGATGAATTTATTTAATTTCAAAAAAAAAAAAAAAAAACACATGAATTTTAAAAGTGGCAATAAAAATTTAAAATCAGTCTATCATATTGATAGCAATTGTCTTGGAAACATACATCGCAATAAGTACACAATGTTAAATCTATTCCAATTATAATGCACAAAAACATAGAGAATTGCCTCCTCAATCTTCATAACAACTATTACACAATGAGTCCATTACCTCAAACTTAATAAATATAAAGTTAAACATAGAAAAAGGAAAGTTATTTGGTTACGATTAAGATTGAAGAAAACAGTTGCATGAAAAAACATAACCTCAAGCACCTAACCTCAAATAATTAAAGTAAATTGGCTTTCTATGTATCATATGTAAGGGAAAGGAAAAACGAAAAAAAAAAAAAAAGGGGGCAAACGAAATGTAGCTGGTTTATTTTCAATTAATCTCACATGTCAATCAAAAAATTTGAAGATAACAACCAAAATTTAAATAGATCTGACAATATATATATATATATATATATATATATATATATATATATATATATATATATATATATATATATATATATATATATATATATTTGTTATCCTCTCTGTTTAAAACTTCATCTGACTAGCTAGAAAAGACACAAGACCAAACAATTTCTAACCTTGTCCTCAACGTTGGTGAAATTCCGAACATATGTCACCTCATATCCCAACTCCATCAAGTATCTACATAAAGAAATGGAAATACGTCCAAATAAATTGAAACTATGTGTATTTAATTTGCTTCGAAATAGCTGTTTTGCTTCGGAACAGAGGGGAAAACCAACAATGAAATTGATACTAAATACGAAAGTCATTATTCATTGACAACCTAAGGCACCAAAAAAAGGAGAGCAGTAAGACAAAGGAACACAAATTTTTATAGGGCGAATGACATTAAAGCACAAACAGACATTCAAAAGCATAAGACCCATTTTGCATGACAAGCTAGTGAAAATCCATGATAATAGAGTGAACAAATCACAATTCTCATGGAGAAAAAGCTTTATGTTGTGTTGGTGACTTGGTTCACCCAAGACTTGACTTAGCTTAGCTAAATCTTTTGGACTCTTCTTATTGAAATTATGGGGCATGAAAGGAAGAGATTACTTCCAAATAGAATGTCCAAATTAAGCTAAGGCTTTGGAAAACATCAAAGAAGTTTGTCTCCATTAACTTGGAGTTTCATCACATGTGACGGTTTCTTCGTAAGGTTATTCATGGTGGAAAGAGAGCTAAAGATAGGTGTTTTCATTTTGGTGCAAATTTGGGAACTTGATCTAGCAGGGAAAATTGTGAAAGTATTGAAAAGGCAGCCCCATGAAGCAAAGCTCGGCCGAGCCCGTGAGCATACAACCGTAAATGCCCTACTTCGCTCAACCAGCGGCGGCAAGGGCACTCAATCGAGCAAAGGCCATGTTGCATTCTTCTGATTCTGCACGTCTTTCATAATGCCTTGGACTTTTGTATCCTGTGTTCCCATATACATAAAGGGGTCATGCTAAGCTTTAGCTAACACATTCTAACCCTTAGAAATGCATACAAATTGCCTCCCGGATACTCTCTGCAATCTCTTCCCTACTCTCTTAGTTTCTCTGCAATTGTAATTACTTAATATTTGTGAGCTTATGCTCTTCTCCAAACACATAATCAAACACTAACCTGAGTGGAGAACATAGCTATAGTTCGGCAAACCTAATAAATTTGTTGTTAGTTTGTTTTAGCTTTTTTATTGCTCTTTTCATTTCATTTACTTGCACACTAGTTCTAGTTCATTGATTGCATCAAACACCTCCTTACTTCGTAACCCGTTTTAACTGATTCCACTTGGTGGTATATCAATCGTTTCATTTTACAAAATCAATCCTTTAGATATTATCCAGAAAGGCAGAAAATGAGTCAAATCCTTAAAAATTACAGCATACAATTAAAAAAAGTTCTAGATAGAGGCAATTGAAACAAATTTTTAGTGACCCAACATCGTGCATTCCATGATAGTACAACGACTCCGGAATCTAGTATACCCCCACAAGGTCGGGTTGACTCTTGAACAACGATTTCCACATGAAATTACTATAGTGCACAGAACCTTAATTCATTATTGATGAATAATTGAATGAAAATGACGAAAATTAAATGGTCGAAATTTATGCATTTCAAAAAAGAAGAGTAATTGAGTAGAAATGACAAAATTGAAACAGTCAAAATTCAAGAATCAAGAAGCGAAGACGGGAAATAACCTGTAAAGCACATCGAAAGCAACATAAGCACGAGCATGACCAATGTGGCTGTAATCGTAAACAGTAACACCACAGACATACATACCAACCTTGTTAGGAACCTTGGATTTGATAACATCCTTTTGCTTCGACATGGTATTGTAGAGCACTAGTGCAGGGCGATTCGACTTCTCTTCAGCCATTACTGCACCCTACTAGGCTACTACTACTCAAACAATTATTGATTAACAATAATGAAAACCCAAAAATAAATAGGGATAGAAAATTAGGGTTAATGTTATTGATTTGGGGAAATTAGTGAAGAAAGAACAAAAGCGATGCTAAAAGAAAAGACAAGGAGACTAGAGAATGAAAAAGTAACAATAGTAATTAAGTCAAGGATACGAGTACGACTACGAGAAGGGGAACCATTGGTTAAAAAATGAATATTTGAAATACTTAAGCAAAAAAAAAATTAATTAAATAAATTAAGTTTTAAAAAATTTTCAAAAGTAAGCATGAAAATTTCAAATTTGTAGTTTGGAGAACAGCAAATAAGACAAAATAGAGTAACTGCGAACAGCTAATTTGTCTTATTTATTGTTCGCAGTTAGTAACTGCGAATAGACCTGCTCTACAAAAATGCAGATCAGTTTCTGTTTTTCGCAAATTTCCCATTTCTCAAAACTCTACTTCACATTTGACATTCTCCCTCCAAAACCATTGATTCAATCCATCAATTCTTGCATTCCTCTTTCAATTTGGCACTTCAAAATTAGTGTGGGATACTCTAGCTTGCTCAAAGGTAAACTTTTTTGTGTTTTTTTGGTTTATATGTAGTTGTTTATGGTTTTAACCAAATTTGCTTATTATTTCAAATGTAGGTCACTAGTTGCTAAATCAAGACTATTCTTAATCATCCATAAGTTTTAAAGGTAATTTTTAATTGTTTTTATACCTTTATGTTGTTTTTTGAATTAATGTTGTTGAATTAGTGGAATTCAATGTTGATAATATTATTAGAAATGTTGATGTTGATGTTGGTATTAGAAATATTATTTATGAATTGATTTATTATTTGGATTTTATGTGTATTGTATATGTAAGAACTTAGTTATATTAAGGATTTTAATAATTTTTAGACCAAAAAAGATTATAATCAAATGAATGTAATGTACTTGTATGGGCATGAGTTGATGTTGATTTTCTTTGTATTAATGTAAAAAATGGCATCATTTTGCGTGACTGTAGTATGTTTTTGGAATGGTTGTATTCGAGAAAGTAGTGTCAAAGTTCATTATGTTGGGGGAAGACGTAAGTTGTTTGCTTGCAATTCGAATATGGATTTGAACCACTTTAAATGTTTTATATGTTTTAAGATTGGTTTGAATCCTACTAAAAGTACCGTAAATATAAGCTTTAAATATGAAATGAGTGAAGAATTGCTTGTGTTTCCTGTTGTGGATGATGAGGCTATAGATGCTATGTGGGAGGCTGGGAGCATTCAAAGTCCACCCAAATTCCCTCTTTGGAGTTGTACGTAGAAGAAGTACCATTAGGGAATGTAGTTGCTTCTAATCCTACGCCTACCCTTATGCCTATATTAACTCAGGAAACTGTAAATCCCGTCGTTTCTTCCGTATCTTGTACTTTTTCTCAACCGCGTACGAATCAAGTTCCAATTGATTCAATGATTAACTTAGGGGAAACTGTTGAGATGGGACCTTGGGATGATGGAAATTAGAGTAATGAGCTCATTGACGATCCTTCTGAGGACGATGTGAATGTCGATGAGGATGCGCTAGCAAATGACATGAAATTAGGCAACATTCCTACAATCACTCCTCCTACACCTTATGCCTTACGTCCACCTCTAGACGAGTATGAGGAGGACAACTCCTGGAGGACTTGGGCTTGTGATACCACTTACACCGAAGAAGGGGAGTTTGAGGAGAGTATGATGTTTGATAGCAAGGAATCGTTGTTCGAAACTATTAGAGTGTATCATATTCGCAGAAATGTGGAGTATAGAACGGAGACCTCGAACCAAACTGTCCTTACCTTGAAGTGCAAGCGGGGTTGTTCGTGGAAACTTAGGGCTACATTTGTTTCTTATTTATCCTCATGGCATATTGTTACCTATAAGGGTAAGCATGGTTCTTGTGTATTGGGTAGTGACACTGTTTCGGCTGGACACATTTACTTGACATCTTCTGTCATTAACAATGTTATTAGAAATTCTGTTGCTAAAGACCCATCCATTAAGGTATTTGTCGTACGGAAGATGGTTAAAGATCGTTTTGGTGTAGAAGTGAATTATAAGCGAGCGTGGTGTGCTGAGCAACAAGCGTTGTTGTCCATTTACGGGACCTAGGAAGGTTCTTACTCACTCCTTCCACGCTTTTTAGAAGCTTTGCAACATTCCAATCGGGGGTTAGTACTTGAGTGGTATTTTAAGGAGGACAATGACACGGGTGTATATGTGAGACCTAATATCAGGACCTTCCAACGTGTGTTTTGGGCCTTTAAACCTTGCATTGAAGGATTCAATTATTGTAAACCTCTTATCGCCATTGACAACACACACTTGTATGGTAACTATCGTCATACCTTATTGGCTGCCATTGCCCAAGATGGTGATAAGGGAATCTTTCCATTGGCCTTTGCCTTGGTAGAGAAGGAGAATATAAGTGCATAGTCCTGGTTCATGGTTTGAATTCGTAAGCATGTCACACAGAGGATGGGTTTATGCGATATTTCTGATAGACACGCTGGTATTTTAGCAACCATGGAAGAACCGGAGTGGCAACCACCTAATTCTTATCATAGGTTTTGCTTACGCCATTTGCTTAGTAACTTCAATCGTGCTATGGGTAATGTTCAGTTGAAGAAGTTGTTTGGTAAAACAGCTGAGCAAAGACAACAAGTTAAGGTAATGATTGGTTTAAAGGCAATTGCGACTGCAAAACGAGAGGCAATTTTCTGGATTGATGACGTGGGTGATATGTCTAAGTGGTCATTATATCATGATGGAGGTCATAGGTATGGTGTTACTAACACGAACTTAGCTGAAGTTTTCAACTATGTGATGAAGGGTGTACGTTTCTTACCTTTGACAACACTTGTTGAATTCACCTTCTATCGGGTAAACGACTACTTTGTTCAAAGACGTGAACGTGCTAGCGCATGGTTACTTGGAGGACACATGTACACAGCGCATGCCACTAGGATTATCAATAGAAATACTGAGAAGGAAAATTTTCATGACATATTCGCATTTGATTACAGAAGTGGTGTATTCGAAGCTAAGACTGGGAGGGGAACTATAGGATCGTCCAAGGGGGATAAGATTGAACATGTAGACTTGAATCAAATGAAGTGCACATGTAACAAACTTGAGATATACCACCTTCTTTGTTCACATATGCTTGCTATTTGCATCAAACGACACCTTTCACATGAGAGGTTCGTGGATCCGTGCTACACATCTCAAAGTTATGCAAGTACATACGAACCAATGATCGATAAGAGGTCATGGCCGCAATACACGGGCTTTGAACTTAGACATGATACCAATCAAATTCGGGGTAAGGGGAGGCCTAAGTCTAGGAGAAGTGCCAACGAAATGGATAAGGGTAGACCAAAACGATCTAATTGTCGTCGTTGTGGAAGCGAAGGTCACAACACTAGAACCTGTAACTCAAGGTAATATGCTATATATATTAGAATGATAATCTTGTAACTCAAGGTAATTTATTATATATATTTTATATTATTACATAATAGTTGTGATTTACATTTTACTAATGTTAACATGCAAGTAACTTATTTATATTTCAATGTTCATAGGTGTCTGATGCAAAAACGCTGGGCACCAGACATCCAGATTCCATTCCATGGGTGATCGATGATAGGAGCATCTCATACTTAGAGCTTGCAAGGTTATACGACTTTCACCTCGTCGCATACGGCAGAGTTGACCGTGTCATTATCACAGCACTAGTCGAGAGATGGCGTCAGGAGACGCATACATTTCATCTCCCTCTAGGTGAGGCTACCATCACATTGCTTGATGTAGCCTTATTAACGCGGCTTCCCATCGAGAGACGTGTCGTGTGTACAGCCGGACGCCAGCTATCAGGCTGGCGTCACATGGTGCATCGCA
Source organism: Amaranthus tricolor (assembly GCF_026212465.1). NCBI lineage: Eukaryota > Viridiplantae > Streptophyta > Magnoliopsida > Caryophyllales > Amaranthaceae > Amaranthus > Amaranthus tricolor. Next base: position 31,470,562 of record NC_080054.1, on the reverse strand, counting down.
TATTGGGAGAGCGCCCTCCACCGGAAGTGATCAGGGGGAGCGGTTTGCGATGCACATGGTTGGTTCAGACCTTCTCACATTTCCTCGATGGTGCTGATGAGGGCACCATTTCGAGGTACGCATGCTATATATGATAGGAGCTGTCTTGTTTGCTGATAAAACAAGCAACCAAATACAGCTCCTATACTTAACTTTACTTGACGACCCCTGGGAGCGCATCGCCGAGTATAACTGGGGCTCCGCAGCCCTAGGATACTTGTACAGGAGGCTATGTGGTGTTGCCCATAAGAACGACAAGGAGATTGCAGGACCACTAGTCATATTACAGGTAATAACAATAACATTTAATTCTAATCCACATTTGGTGAATTACATAATAATTACATTTGCGATCGTTAGCTGTGGGCGTGGGAGCATATTCTTATCGGCCAACCTTACAGAACCGTTGGTCGTGGTGATACTGCTCCTCCACCACAACCCCCACCAGATGTTGCATACGATTCGAGGTGGAATTTCTCACGCCGGACGCGCAAGCACACCGGTAGCGGTCTCGGATTCTACCAAGACCAGTTAGACTTGCTACGACCCAACCAGGTAAACATTTCAATACTCATTAACATTAGTACAATTTATTTAACATATCACTTACCTTTTCATAACATGTATTTTAGTTTTTGTGTGACTCATACCCTGCAGAAGCCTACGCAGTTGTATCTGAACACTTGGGGATTCATTCAGGTGCGTGGAGGACTTCTGTGCCACTCATATGCTTCGATATTGTTGAAGTACATCTACCAGAGCGCGTAATGCGCCAATATGGGTTGGTACAGGGGATTCCACCGCCTTGTGACACTGAAAACCAGCTGCACCTAATTTCGCGCAAAAATCAAGGTGGGGCAAACTGGATGGAGATCAACTGGTGTCACATCGCTCGTTGGGATGGTAGACTGGAGCTGCTGGCACAAGGTGCACCAATCGATGTTCATAGCGCACCTACTACACCAGACTACATGCCGTGGTTCCTCTCCATCATGCGCCGATGGATGACCCCACGTGTCATCTTCGCAGCAGCACATTATGCACCTGCTGCGCTTACGATGACCCAATTTGTAAGTCTTCATTTGCATTTATATGATTAAGTTTCTGATTAAATAATATAATATTACATTAAATAAATATTAATAGCAGGCACAAGGTGCGGTAGACATGATGCGGTACAGCCACGAGGAGCCGGTGAAGGAAATTTGTAAGTCGGCTCGCAGTTCCAGCACTTCATACCGGAAGTCGCTGCAGAGTCCTCATCGACTACCGCCCATACGCACGTCTCATCTCCTGCTTATGACTACCATTTGGAGGAGATGGACCATTCATACCCCGTTGACATTACGGGGACCTCGCAGGCTGGGCCATCACAGCCATCACAGTACCAGTCCCTTCCACTGCCAAAGTGACACCCGAACGCCTCTTACTATCGTAGGAGGCGTAGGAGACCAACTCAGTTGGATAGCGTAGATGAAGGTCGTGAGCGTTAACGTTTAACTTTTGTGTATTTGGATCAACTATGTATATATATATATATATACATATATATATATATATATATATATATATATATATATATATATGTATATATATATATATATATATATATGTATATATATATATATATATATATATATATATATATATATATATATATATTTATATATATATATATATATATTTATATATATATATATATATATATATATATATATATATATATATATTTATATTTATTTATTGAGTTGTATATTTCAAACATTTGTATATATTTTGTTGTATATATATGTTTAATTACTTTATCATAGCCTCTAAGCTTTAACTTACGAATGATCGGAGTTTTGGCGATGAATCATGCCGCCTGAAACATACATTGACTTGTAATTATTTATTCTAATGTCTCTAGTGCAAATAAAACAAATAACAACTCAAAAATTAAGAAAAAAAATATTGAACAGCAGTTCGCAGTTAGTAACTGCGAACAACAAATAAGACAAATTAGCTATTCGTAGTTACCAACTGCGAACAACTATTTTGTTTTATTTGTTGTTCACAGTTACTAACTGCGAACAGCTCCGAACCACAAATTTGGGATTTTTACGCTTACTTTTGAAAATTTTTTGAAACTTAGTTTATTTAATTAATTTTTTTTTTTTGCTTAAGTATTTCAAATTTTCTTAAAAAATTTATCATCTTAAGCGTGCCAAACATAATTGCATAACTATACTTCAAATCTTGATATTTCTTTGTTTTATTTTATTATACCTCGAAATTTTCATATAATATATATAAAAAAATATTATGTTATACATTAAGAACATTCTTTAGATTTATGACATGGTATTTTTTCTATGTAAGATAGTAACTTTTATGATTAAGTGTTTTTAGTTCGATCGTGACCTTGAATTTTTTTTATCTTATTGAAATCAAGAGTGTAAAATGCTTCTTAACCTTCTCATTTTAAACAACCTTCTTATTGATTTCTTGCCATCAATGACAAGTATTTTAGAATTGATATAATACATATTGGTATTCTTATAACCTAGAGTATAATACGAAGTCATCCGAGCCACTCAATTTGTTTCATTTTTCATTATACTATCTATATCCAAACGAATTTGCTTTATTTTCATTTGTATATGATCTGACATTTATCGTTGATATTCTCTCCTATTTCAAATATCTAATTTATCGTCTATATTCAATTTTTTTAGTGTATGCACTAAAAGCAAATGAAACTAAATCATACTATATACTAAAGCATTCAACAATAAAAGTTTTTCCTCTCAATTCTACTACTTAAATTTTATTTTAGATAATTTTTTATATTTAATTTTATTAATTCATCACTTATCCATCTATCTATACATCATACTATATACCAGAGCAATAGAAAATTTGGACACATGTCACTGCAACAAGAAAAGTTTTCTCCCCTAATCATACTACTTAGATTATTTTAGTTAATTTTAATTTAAATTGGATATTCATATGCTAATGGCGATGGGAACACTTGCAAGGTAAAATATTTTTGTTAACTAACCTGTTTTGTTCTTCTGATCTGATTGAATCTGATATGATCATTTACTAAGGTCTGATCTGATCTGGTCTGATTCAGTTTGATCTGATGTGAATCCTTTTTAACTGGTCTGATCTAGTCTGGTCTGATCTGATCTAAATTAATTATATATTATTATTATTATTATTATTATTATTATTTGGCAAATAAAAATTTTTCATTCACCAGAAAAAACCATAATCATCAAGGCAATTAAAAACTCAACTTTTTTTTTATTTGCATCAGTGTGGAAACGAAATCCACTAAAAAAACAGTATGCAATAGCAAAAGTCCAGTGCTATACATAGTAAACTATAATAGCTACACTTAAAGACAGTATGCAACACAACCAATTCCATAAGCATTAATATGCACACAGCAGCATGAATAATATGGCAGCAGAGCAGATCAGCAGGTGCAGCACAGTCAACCAGTTCAACACATAAGACAGCTGCAAGAGCAGCACAGTCAGCAAGCAGGTACTCCAGCAACAGCATCCCATCTGAACAACAACATAGACAAACTGCACCAGGAGACAGCAGAAAACAACAATCCCTTGATAGAAACCTAATGATCAGCAGGTCCCCAAAACAGCTCAAGAGAGCAACTACTCAAAATGCAACCAGTTACTAATCCTGCTATCAGTAACCATAGGATACAAAGCCGCAAATCGATTCTGACTAGTTAGCTGAATAGTACCAAAAACCTGCTACGTAGTTCTCACAAAATCCATGCATTTCTATTCATCCAAATATGATAAATCACAGCAGCATGAAAAGCACAAAGAAATACATCGCATACTAAAAGGACCTTCAAAGAAAAGATGCTTAGTAGACTCAGGATACATACCCATTATTATTATTATTATTATTATTATTGTTATTATTATTAATATTACTATTAATATTATTATTATTATTATTATTATTATTATTATTATTATTGTAATTTTCTTAATTAAGTAATTATTATACTATTATTATTATTATAACACATACAATACTAATAATAATAATAATAATAATAATAATAATAATAATAATAATCTGATATAATGTGGTCTGGTCTGATCTAATCTGAGCTGAATAAATTTAATCAGATCAGATCAGATTTCAATAAGAATAAATTTTAAATTCAAAAAATAAGTTGAAGAGACATTTTCTAAATAAGTTTTATTGATAATTTTGTTATTTATTTTACCTATTTATTTTGATTATAATATTATTTTATTTTTTATTTTTTATATTACTGAACATTATGCCATTGCTATAAAACAATGATAACAATAGAAGATTTGAACATGTGTTACTGCAACAAGAAAAGTTTTCTTTTCCAATTTTACTACTTATTTTGATTAGAATATTTTTTATTTTTTATTTTTTATATTACGGGGAACTGTACATTGCTATAAAACAATCATTTAAAACTCATATAATAACTTAATTATATATATAAGATTAATAATATTTATTTAAATAATTAATAAATCGTACTTGGCACGAAAACCTATCTAGTAACCATTAATATATATATATATATATATATATATATATATATATATATATATATATATATATATATATATATATATATATATATATATATGAGAAAATTCTATGAAACTACCTATTTTATACCTGAATTTGCAAAAAACTACCTTATCTAATTTTTTTTGCAAAAAACTACCTTATATAATACTTTTGTTTGCAAAAGACTACCTTCTAACGGATTTGAGAGTTTGACCGTCAAAACTAACCTTTGACTATCACGTGTGACGCACGTGACCCTTTAATAAGCAAACCTTCCTTCTTCATTTCAGACATTCCCAGCCATTTTCTTGTTGCTGGTGTCACTCTGATAAACAACATGGCCAGACAATGATAGACCGTCCGAGTCACCATGAGCTAGAACCATTTTCTTCTGCATTTTCATATCTTCTCTTTCCAAGTTCTTTACTTTTCTATCCATATCTCTATTTGCCGTCATCCTTTGTTTTAATTCTCCCTTGTCTCGTTCTCTGAAATGGAAAACCATCAAGGCAAAGACCTGCATTGATTCAATCAAATCCTTTTCGGAAGTCTCTGATAATCTTTCCAATGATTGATTCCATTGGTTGCATATTACAAAGATAGGAGGTGCCCCTGCCCTTCCGGGTGAGAAAGGCGCTATACCATCCGCTGTTTCTTCTGGTTCATATAAGATACATTTCAGCAGCCAACAATTTAATGCTCTCACATAGCCCTTCTGAGCCCCGATCCATTCTGTGAACCGGTAAGTCCAATTTAAAAGGTCATGCTCCAGCTGCAAGGATGCTTCTAAATGTGTATCACTAGGATTGCTCGGAAACGCAAGCGCATCTAAACCCCGCGCACCGTCAATTGCCGCGCACTGATTATGGTGACATTCAAGCATAACTTTCCACATCCTACTTAAACTGAATTAAAAAAAAAATGGTTTAATGGAGAAAGTTGACAAGTTACTGGAAGATGTCTCAAGGAAGAAGGGAGCGAATTCAAGAACTTTGAGAACCGGTTTTTTCGAAGAAGAAGAGGAAAGAAATGGTTTTTTCGAAGAGCAGCAATGAAGAACAGTTCTGAAATGAAGAAGGTTTGCTTATTAAAGGGTCACGTGCGTCACACGTGATAGTCAAATGTTAGTTTTGACGGTCAAACTCTCAAATCCGTTAGAAGGTAGTCTTTTGCAAATAAAAGTATTAAACAAGGTAGTTTTTTGCAAAAAAAAATTAGATAAGGTAGTTTTTTTGCAAATTCAGGTATAGAATAGGTAGTTTCATAGAATTTTCTCTATATATATATATGTTTTTTGGCAAAATCAAAACTTTAAGTTAGTATATTTAAATAATTCATTCCAAAAAAATAATTTATTAATTAATTAATCAACTAAAGTAGCAAATCTTAACCGTTAGGGTAAAGTTTGTTGTTCTTTTTCAAAAAATTAAAAAAAAAAAATGTTATTAAACTCCTAACATAATGGATCAGAGTTTTTCCTATTGTTTTTTTCCCTCAAACATCATGATCTGAATCTAAAGATTTTTTCATTATGCAATGAATATCATCCGTTCTCAATTATAATTGAAAATTGAATAATGGCGATTATTTTTTTTTAATACAGATTTTACGTATATGATTATTGAAACTAGAATAATTGAGGAGTAATATATATGATTAAGAAGAAGAAAAAGAAAAAAGATGGATCATATTGTGATAGGAGGAAAGCAGCTAAGTTTAGGAGATTCAAATGAATTCGAGAATGAAGCAAAAATGTCTCTTAGTGACCGTCTTAAGAAATTCAAAATCTCCCAATTTGATGTTGATGCTTTGATCTCCTCTAAATGCCCTTACATGGCTGAAAAGGTTTTCTCTTCTCATTTTTTTTTTCTCATAATATAGCAATTTTAAAGGGATTGACGAATTTTTTTTTATCTTTAACTACCTGAATTATTGGGATTAGCCGTAACAATGAGTCAGTATTGTTAATAATGTCATTATTTTGTGTTTTATAACTTTTTTTGAATTATTACTTGTTTATTATGCTTCATTAGGAACTTAAGCAGTTAACAATATATCTTAAGGAGCTACAGAAGGCCTCAGCAGAGGAAATGCGTAAGAGTGTATATGCTAATTACTCTGCGTTTATACGGTCAGCAGAATTACCTCTATACAGCAACCATCCTGTTTAATTATTAGGAGTAATGCTTATTTGCTATGATTTATTTGTATGATCTGCATCGTAAGATGATAGCACCATCGTAATTTCCAGGACTGCCAAGGAAATATCATTACTCGAGGGTCAACTTCTATCACTACGACAACTCTTATCAGCACAAGCCGGAGTCATACATGGCTTAGCCGATGGGGTTCACGCCAACTCATTATCACCGGGCCCACAAGGCCCTTCCGATGAAGAAATATTGAAGAACAATAATAGCGAGGTCACCAAAATGGAGAACTGGTTGAATGAGTTCCTTGAGTCATTGGAAGTTCTGCTAGCTGAGAGACGGGTGGAGGAAGCCTTAGCGACCTTGGATGAAGCTGAAAAGGTTGTGGAAGATGCCCATGACAGGGGGACCCTTAACTTGGGAATGTTGACAGGGCTCCAAAATGCCATCACTACAAGCAGGATTAAGTTAGCTGATCAGCTTGTAGAAACAGCAACAAAATCTTCTACGAAAAGTGCTGAGAGACGAGCAGTCGTTTTGGCTTTGAAAAGACTAGGAGATGGTCCAAGGGCTCATTCGTTGCTTTTGAATGCACATCGACAGAAATTGCACCAGAGCATGCACAGTCTGAAGTCTGCAGGAACAGCTAATGCAGGTGTGGAGTACTGTACTAGTCTCTCAAAGCTTGTGTTTTCTACCATCGCCCAAGCATCAAATGATTCTCTTGTTGTTTTCGGGGAGGATTCATCGTATACCTCGGAGTTAGTGACCTGGGCGGTTAAGGAAACTCAACAGTTTGGTGTTTTGGTTAGGAGGCAATCGTTGTCTCAATCAGCTGGTTCAGGGAATCTCAGAACAGCTGCTGCGTGCGTGCAGATATGTTTGGGACATTGCTCGCTGCTTGAGGCTCGAGGACTTGCACTCTCTCCTGTTCTTCTCAAAGATTTTAAGCCGATTTTTGATCAGGCGCTTACTTCTAATTTGAGAAGGATTGAACAAAGCTGTGCCGCTCTTGCTTCTTCTGATAATTGGTCTTTGACACTTCCACCTGGAGGGAACGCTACTACTCAAATTAAACTAACTAGAAGTGCACATAGATTTAATTCTATGGTTCAGGTGCAACTTATTATAAATTCGTATGGCAAGTCTAATTAGTTCCCTAGTCTGAGTGCAATGCATATACTAAGGCTTTCCCCTTTCAGGATCTTTTTGAAGATGTCGAACCCCTAGAGACTCTACAACTCGTGACTCCCTTGCTTGAAGGTTTAATACATGTGTTTAACTCCTATGTAAACACCCTAATAAATGCATTCCCGGTATCAGTGAATGAGGCAAACCAAGATGGACTAGGAGTCTCAATAGTCAAGGTGGCCGAGACTGAAGCCCAACAGCTTGCTTTGCTTGCTAATGCGTTTTTTCTAGCTGATGAGTTTCTCCCTCGTGCTGCTTCAAGGCTGTTGTCCTTCAACCAGACTAATAGAAGTGAGGAACCTTCTAGAAAAGATTTAGATCGACAAAACCGTGTTGCAGAACAGAGAGATTGGAAAAAGAGGCTGCAAAAGTCGGTTGATAGGTTAAGAGATAGCTTCTGTAGACAGCTTGCATTAGAGCTCATATTTACTGATGATGGTGAACTCCGTCTTACATCACAATTATACACTAAATTGGATGGTTATGCTGAGGAACCCGAGTGGTTCCCATCTTCAATTTTTCAGGTTATCTATCTCCTTCATCTTGGTTAGATAATGATAGAGCATATAACATATCATGGGGGCTTCAACAATCAGCTTAAGCGATATCATGTCAAGGAACAAACTCAACCAAATGGTGGAGCTAAAGGTTGAAGCCCTCGGGATACGCTATATACTCTATCAGATATATAAGGTCCATTCGTTTCCCCATGAAAATCACTATTTGAACTTTCATGAACTTATTTTGGTTGAGAATTGAACTTGGATTGGGGTGTTTTTATCAGGAGTTACATATGAGATTGAGTCAGATAGCTGCACTTGCATCAGAGATCTTTATAGGTCGGGAAAGATTCGCGACATTGCTACTAATAAGGTTGACTGAGACGGTGATTTTATGGATTTCTGATGATCAAACCTTTTGGGAAGAAATCGAACAGGGCGCAAAACCTTTGGGTCCTTTTGGCCTTCAGCAGGTAAAATATTTAAGTCATCTTATCATATTCAATACATGTTTTAATGATGATTGGATTTTTGTTGTTGCAGTTTTACTTAGATATGGAATTCGTGATGCTATTTGCATCCCAAGGCCGTTTCTTGTCTCGAAATCTCCAGCAAGTAGCTAAAAACATCATTGCTAGAGCTATTGATGCAGTTTCTGCTACTGGGATTGATCCTTACAGGTCAGTTAAGAATACACAATAAAATGAATTTGTTCATTATTGTCACCCATAAGCTCAGTCTTTTTTGTTTTCGGGGTGCTTTCTATAGTACCTTGCCAGAGGATGAATGGTTTGGAGAAGTAGCAAATATTGCAGTGAAGATGTTAACAGGAAAGGCCAGCTTCGAAAACGAGGAGCATGAAGATATGAGCCCTACTGCTTAACTGTAGCAGATCAATATTATCTCAGGTTTCGATTTTTGGGTGCTCATTGATCAGAATCTTTGAAATCATATTGTTACCTAAAAATAAGTTCGTGCAAGATGAATGTCAGATACTCTTCCTCTATTTAGTCAGTAGTTTTGAGAATGTTCAGCAGCAAACAATGTTGTATATTTGTTCACTTCCCTTCATTTTGATTTATTCAAAAGGCATATAAAGAAGGTGAGTTCTGGTTAATTAATACATTGAGTAATGAACCATTGCCAAACGTACTATGAACTAAAAAGAAAATTTGAACTATAAGGTCAAAGAGCAATACCATTTGCCAAGTAGTGCTCAAACTTGTCAATCTTACCTATGTTAGTTAGCTTACCCTTCTTACAAGGCGAAAAGAGGAAACATAATGAAAGAACCTTAAATAAGGAGATTGTATTAGAGTTATCAAAATGCAGAAGTATTTAGGGGGCGAATCTAGGATACTAGTATATGGTGAGCTGAATACATTTTTGCATATAAATTGACAGACATTTTTCAATGCTATATGTTACATAATAGTTCAACATTAAAAAGTGTTTTGTGAAAATCAACCCGTCCATGGCCTGAGCCTAGATTTTGGTCTGAAATTACCAAGAACGTACTATTTCAGAGAGATAATAAGCTGACAAGTGACCACCTACTTAGGGTTGACTCCTAGCAATGTCTGGTGGTTTCAGAAGTCAGAACATACCAAAATCTTTTTGGGCTGCATGTTCTAAATGCTCTAAAAAAAAAGGTTTGACTTGGAGGTCACATGGGGTACTCTTAGCCGCCAGATCTGGCATAGCGATGCGTACTATCAAATAGACCAATATTATTGAGGACACAATTCACCAGTTTTGGTATTTTGTTGGTCATTCTATGCAACTTCATTTGTACTTTGTTTACGTGTGCCTATATTCTCACTTCATAGTTTATACTATGTTCACCATCAAATATCAAATAGAATTAAGCAAATAAAAGGTATAGATTGGTACAAGAGCAGCCGATTTGAATTTTGTACCATAGTTGCCGATACTAAAAAATTGTACTTTTTGAGAAGATGAAGAGAAGACCGATAAAAGAAGGCATATAAAAAAAGAACCCTTAAAGTTGAAACTTTACTATATAAAAATTTAGACAAACTATCAGCCCAGCACAATATTGTAATTGTATAATGGTACTGGCAAGGCTACTTTACTACCAGTCTAATCTCTCTATATTCTAATTCCTTTTACTTTAAGAATTCCCTTCAAAAGACCAAATTTGAGTAGTTGCCTATCATCCAGTTCCTAAGTTGATGAATATTGTAGGGGAAACGAGAATATGCAACACAGTCTGACAGCTTTGGGTTGGGAAACTAACAAGTAACTACTAACTATGTTCTGTTCTTTGAACCTGAATTTAGATTTTCCAAACACAATAACTTTTCTTCCTGGTTCGACACGATCAATCTACGCTCCCAACAATCTCACAGGATCAGTAGAGATGTTTTGCAGGCAGCTCTCTGACATATGTTTATCTATTAAGCGGACATGAGAACATCGGTTTTGGACTTCCATTTTGGAATAGTTACTAACATCTCACAATCTTCTAAGGACTGGAATACCAAAAAACCATTTAGATGGCACTGGCAGTATAAACTTTGAACCTAAAAAGAAGCTCAAAGATTTGGATTTGTGAGATAATCTTTTTAAGAGACAAATTCCAATTGGGCGGTTTTCCGTTGAGCTCTTATCCATAAACCTAGAATTATGTGGAACAACTCATCTCTTCCTCCTTGCAAGATTTTGTTCTTAATAATAGTATATGATAGAAATAAGACTAGAATTAGCTTTTAAGTAGTCTTTTCAAGGCAAAGTTGGTACACATTCTCTAAACTCTCTCACCAAATCTTGCACGAGACCATCCCAACATGAGGCAAACTTATATAACTAACCCATTTTCATAGTTAATCACTTTAAAATAGTAAGTGATAATTTAAGGTTTTACGTAATCACTCTAAAACTATCAAAAGTAATCACTTTAACGTTACAAGTAATCGCCTTACTATCGTAAGTGTATATTAAATCGGCTCAGTAGAAATAATCTCACCGTGGGACAGTGTCATTTGAGAATTTGTGTTGCTCTTAAGACATACAACCATGTATTTTTTAATGAAAGTGAAGTCTTAAAACTTTTGTTAATACATAAAGTATTAAGCACTCAATAAAGTTACAATCCAATTCAGCATGGTTATGGGCTATGGTTGGGTGAATGACAATTGACAATGTCCAGATCTCTCCAAAAAAAAATTCATATTGGAGTACAAGTCTTATAATAAGTACTTCTAAAGAGGCCAAACACTCCTTTTCTTTAAAACAGGGGGGGGGGGGGGGGGGGGGGGAAGCATTGATGATTATGTGAAGACAGAATTATAATTGCAGGCAGGGGCAAGATTCCACTGTCTAATCCTATACTTTTATATCTGCATGTGAATGGCCCTGTTATCCATGTACAGTACATGTGCATCAGACTATAAACTCCCTTCATCATGGGATATCTGAAAATATAAACATTAATATACACACAGAATCACATTTACTTTTCAAAAACTAGACCTATTCTTTTTATTTCACATAAATAATCTTACATTTTTTGCAGCATATACTCCTATTAATTCAACAAGGGGTCTTGACCCATCCCTAATTGCTGATAGTTTGAATAATCGAGTCCAATTAACCGTGTACAACATAATATTTGCTCAGGCAACTCTTCAGCTTTATTTCCCTGTTACACAATGCAAGACATGCTACATCAGCAAAACTAGTTAAATGCGCTTTTTTAAAGAAAATGTTTCAATACGATGTTCTTTGTGGAGAAGAGAATAACTAATAACTTGCCTGTATGGTGAGTCCAAAATCCAGAATGCACATCTTTAATCTGTCAAGGAATGCCTCGAAGCCTTTCCTTGAAATGTAACTAAATCTGTGCATATCCAAATCGATCTCGAAGTAATTCTCTCCCTGCAAACATGTAGCACCACCAATATAAGAATCCCAAAGCACATTAAACTTTAGTGAGTCAAAGATGTTTCATAAATGATACATGTATTTCTATGCTTTACCACCTTGCATCTAAAGCATCAAAAAGAGAAAGAATTAAGATTTGTTTCAACAGAAGTATTTAAGTCTTAATGCAAATCCACCGTTATAAATAAATTCAGATTAAAAGAAAATTATTACTAACTCGTTAATTTCGGTAACATGTATAATTTTCCTGCTGAGCACATAACTATTTCTGACTCTTTACATATGTTGATAGTGGAACACTTAGAAAACGTCATGAGATACACTATTACTAGGGAGACGAATCAACTCACTGAGAAAAACTCGTGTTGAGGACGAGAAAGGACAGGCTTTTCGTTATAGGCATTTATAAGCTTCTTCTCTGCAGCGCTTAAATGAAGGTCATCCACGTTGCCAAGACGACCCAGAATTTTTAACCGCTCACGGAAAGGTGCAATACTATCCATGGGAAAACCTTTTACCTTTTCAACTTCATCGTGCATCAATCTCTGCATAATAAACAATAACATAAGGAAGTCATTCAAAATATATAATCAATAAATAGATCTCGATGCAAGAATCGGTTTCAAAATGTATCATGGCTTACCCTTATAGCTTCTTGGAAGTTGGATGGGACTTCTTTCGAAAAATGTTCATTAATCTTAAAATACATAACTATATTTATTCCTTCACCATCAACTTCATTTTGAAATAATGCAGCAGGATATAATGGCACCTAGAACCAGGAAATAAACAACAATACTATCAAAATTCAAAACTATCAAGTTGCCATATTGAGGCCTGTAATCACAGACATTATACTTATCATATTATAGAAAACATTGCGTAAGCTATCAAAAATTTTCAGCCTAATTGCAGGTCATTAAGTTTGAAAAGATTCAACAATATACAAGTAAAAATGAGATGTAAAAACAGATAATTCAAAACGTGACATCTCAAAGAGTATGAAAACAAGGAAAGAATATGATCAAAAACAAAATGGCCATGTTGTATGAAAATGACATTTCATACTCCATCCATCCCCAAGAGATTGCCACAATTTTCTTTTTAGTTTGTCCCTTTTACTTTGCTATAATTTCCTTTTATTGAAATGTCCCCACTACCTTCTTTTATTATTATCAACACATTCCAACTCTCTTCTAATATCATCCACACAATTCAAATGGTCCCACCATTTCTTAATCTTCATGCAATATACAACTGTGGCGATTTCTTGGAGACTAAGGCAGTGCCTTTGCCAGTGTCAAAAAAAGTGCACCTCCAAGGTGCCAAAGAGCAATAGCCCAATGCTTGTACCAGGTCTGCTAATGACTATTACAGACCCCGGAGGCACTAAGAAGCACTTTAGCTTTGAACACTGAAGATCCTTTTTCTTTAATTAGAAAATTTTGATTTCAAAAGGCAGCACCATGTCTGCTAATGCCTAACAACACCTAAATCCTAATGACCATAGCTTTCAACTTCCTGGGTCCTTATTCTATAACTATAGTTATTAAAAATTTGACAAAGCAGTTGCTGATAATATCAAATCCAAACAAGAGAGTACAACTTTCTTAATTTGGCTTTTGAAGAAATAAGGGTCATAATACCTGAGCATTTACAATAAGAATAGGGGGAAAACCAGCAGCCGAAGAATTAAGTACAGGAAGTTCCACAAACCGAGCCACATGCTCAATTTTTCGTGGCGACAAGAACAGATCAACACCAAAAGGATAATATGCAGCATAATTTGGAGCAAAATCCTTCTTTTTATCCCTGGCATACAAAGGCACAATCCAGGGTCAGACAAGCAGCCAAAATTAGAAGCGTCTAATTAATATTTTTATACTTAAAGCCTAATCTTGTGAATGTAAATAGATATTGGGCTTCTCCTTCAAAGAACTAGCAAGATTTTGTTCTTACCTGAAATAGTTCTGTCCACGAACTCTAAAAGAATTTGGTTCAATAATAGACCAACTGTTCATGATTTCCTTTTCTATAGGCGAAAAAGGCACTTGAGACCCTGCAAGTGGTCTTTGCAGAAGTGTCTTTGAAGAAACTGCAGTAAATTTAATAATTTTCAATTTTGGATTTGTACATTCTCATAAGGATTTTCATTAACATGCATTTCTAAGCTACAAAGTACAAGTGCTTACATCTCGAATTTGGGGGTCCATCCCTCCATTTGAAGGAAAATTTTGAGGCTACCTTTTTCCTTGCACTTGGTGGACTAGAGCTGATTGATCTTCTCTTCTCAATTGAAGGTGCGGTGGTAGTATTAAGGCAAGGCAAACAATTATTAGGAAGAATTCCACAATGATCCAGCACTTTATCTTCCTTGCTGGTGATATCATCCACGGAAGAGGATATTTCATCAAGGTATACGCTGTGCCTCATTTCCATTGAATTTCTACCGACATCACTCAAAGAATTACGTGCTGAGTGTGCTTCATGAGAATTTCTACCCACCGCTAAACCATTTTGAGATAAGATATCTGCATTTCGTGATAATCATCTACTACTAAGATGGGTAGCGAGAGCTTCTATAGCTATCTTCAAATCATAGTAGCAAAACAAACAAAAAACATACCGTCTGGAACACTCTGGAAATCTTCTTCACCATCAGACTCAAATATCATCATTGAATCATACCATGCCTCCTCTACGCCACCTGTAGAGACCATGACAGAAACTATTCATATTTTGTAATAGAGAAAAGCCACCATTAAACTAGTATAAATATTGAAGTGCAAAAAAGCTACTAATAAACCATTAAACCTACATTTGATTAGAAGAATCATTTGTACATAATGCCAAAACGAAGACAAAACAGAATCAGATTTTAGAATCCAGAATACACAAAAAGCTGCATTTAAGACTTCAATTTATAATTGTTCATAACATTTCAGTATGACGTTCACTTAATCTGTCCCTAAAGCTTCTGTCAATTTGCGAAATCAGGTACTGTTGTTTGCTTCCCACCAGTAGCATGGCGTTATCTTGATTATTTCTTATTGAATCATGAATAACTTATAGCTCAGAGTCTCAATTTGACCGCAATAGATCACTCCAAAATTCTACCAAACATAATCCTGTATTCTTATCGTTATCAAAGGATTTGAAAAACATCATATGCCACAAACTATACATATAAATTTATTAGCCACAAACATTACATTGTTAAAACATGTGGAAGCAGAAGTTATACCAATAAAGTTTACTTGGATCTATTTCATTTCTCCTAAAAGATGTATAACACCAAAATTACCCCAAAAGTTCAAACCGCTAGCTGCAATATATATAATCAAAATTGGCACATTTCAGGAAGAACAATTTTTGACAAAAGACAAACATCCTAATATCCTATAGAAAATTGTATCAAGCCTAGTAATGTAGTCTTGCTCAATGAGTGAGCTAGTCTGCTAAGAAGTCCAGAAAACAATATTCATCAACAAACTCTTTCAGGCTCACTTTCGTCTGGAATTTTTTGATCATGTAAACTTCTGTGGCAGTTTAAGTAAACTTAGGGAATTTACCATTTTCAGCTAAGCAAATTAGCTCTAAAATGGCTGAGATAAGTACCTTGCTAGTCTACAAGCCTACAACATTAGACACTCAATTAATTCCACATAATTAGAACCTAACAGCAGAAATAGCCATGTATTCTAAACATAGCTTCTTAGTCTCTACATCAATTTTGACATTAACATAATTAGAATCAAAGATCAAAGTCATTCCAACAAACCCGATTTGGCACAAACTTACAAATTGAGAAAAGCATAAGATTCAGAAAAATCAAAAAATTAAATAAATACATATAAATTAAATAACATACTTTTATTAATCACATTAATTATACTCATATCAATCTAACTAAACCCTTTACAAGGCACAGTAATCCAAAAAAAAAAGCAAAATAAAGTAAAAAGAAAAAGTAACACATCAGCAAAAAAAGTAAACTACTACCCAGAAACACCAGCAAAATCAATGCACATTTCCTTCAATCATCAAATACAACAAATTTGGAAAAAGATCACAGTTTTTATTAATGCAATCAACATAATCACATCAGACATCAAACACAAAAATGAAAATCTGGGTTTTTCTTCTAACACCCTAATCAATCAAAAGAAAGATAATTAAACAAAAAGATTAACCTTGGTAGGTAGGATTACTGGTGTAGCGATCTGGGAAAGAAGTGGACTTTAAAACATGATTAGTATTATTGTTACAAGCATATAAAGGACGATCAGACAAACGAGAAGAAACTCTATTTTTAATTGCTTTTCTCTTCTTATGATTATCAGTAACAGAGCTAGTATTATGAGCCTTCTTCTTTGACCTCTTCAATGGCTTCCCAACACACACTTTTGAGGTAGAAAAACAAGCCCCCATTTTTACCCACCTTCTATGATTTGTTTCTCTCTCTCTCTAGAATATGTTGCAGAAGAGAGAGAGAGAGAGAGAGAGAGAGAGAGAGAGAGAGAGAGAGAAAGGGTATAAAAGGAAATGGAGGAAATATATAATCTGGGACTGGGTTTTATGTATGTATAGATGAAAATATGTAAATGTAATGAATTGAATGCAAAGAAGATTGAGAAAAGTGAGAGAAAATGGAAGAGAGAGAAAGCACCAATAAGGAAGGAAAGATTTACTTGTGTGAAGAGGTGGGTGGAGTGGAAAAACAATAGAAAAAGGAAAATAAGAAGAGATTTCCATTAATCATCATTAACTAAGGTTTTGGAATATTAAATTAAAAGTTATCAAATGTAATCAAAAAAGTAGACCAAGAACAACAACTCTTCTTTTTAGTTGTGCTTTCTTTTCTTTCATATGAATTATGTTGATTTTTAGTTTTTTTTTTTAAAAAAAAAAAAACATTATTGCTTTTTTATGGTTGGTTGATGTTGAATTGTTGATGTTGTTTTTTAACTAATATTTTAGTGGGATAATTATTTGTAATAAAATAATGTCATAGGGTGGGATTACTAATTATTTGTTGTTGGATTTATGTGACTTTTTAGATTTTGAGGATGATATTGAACATTTATGGGTATTGATATTGACTACTAGTGAGTAGTGATAAATATTTTTATTTTCTCCACATCTAACATTATAAAAGTAATTTTTATCACTTACTCCTAAAAGTCTATATTGTTTTTAAATTGGTTAAAATTTATAAGTGCAAAGAAAAATAACTTTAATCAAATAATTATATTGTGGTTCAAAAATAAGCTTAGTTTAAAACATTAAGGTGGAGAGAATATAATAATAATTAATTCTTATTTTCATCTAATGACTTTGAATTGTTAGAAGAAAACAAGTCCTAAATAACTAATAAGAGATGTTCATTTTAAAATGTAATTTAGAATACAAAATAGTTTTATTTAGTGCCAACAAATTCAAAATAAATTATTTAAGATACTCCCCCAATTCAGCAGTAACGTCTTATTTGCTTATTGGACACTATTTATCTTTTATTTTTAATTTTTATTTTATTATTAATCTATAAGTAAAAATATAATCATGTGGAATCTTATTTGGTCTCAATGTAAGGATTATTCATATCAATTTTTCATAATTTTAATTATACACAATTAGAGATATTAACAATTAAATAAATACATTGAATAGAGTGTATAAAATAAATGAGATATTAGTAGTGAATTAGAGGGACTATAAAAAAAACACAAATTCTTGTAAGAGTCGATCTCTTTGAGAGATCATCTCTAATTGGGCAGACCCATTATATATTTTTTAAAATATTGTAAGTAAGCATTAAGAATAATATAAGTATACATTTAAAATATTAAAAGTATGCATTAAGAATACAATAAGTAAACATTAAAAATAAAATAAGTAGACATTAAAAATATAATAAATAGACATTAATTTTAATGGGTTGAGCTTGAAGAGACTACCCGTGAAAAAAAGGTAACGTCTAAATCTTATATAGTCCTTCTATTCTTCTATTCCTTATATGATAACAAAATCTGTGATTAATAAATAAGGAGTAATAAAAAATTAAATAATAAAAAAAAAAAAAAAAAAAAGAGAAGTGAAGCATGAAATTCAGAAAAACTAAAAAGTGTTAGTGATGGTGATAAGTAAGAACGGCAGTCAAATAATAAAAACGAGGTCAGACTTAGTGAGTCAGGCCTCAGCCGTAGATTACCACAACACCTAGTGCGTACTAGTACAACAAGTACTTCTTTGGTTTTCAAAATATTTAAACTATATTATAATTAATTATTAGTATTATTTATTATTTAAATTTATTTTGTGACTAATGTGTAAAAATAATACTCTATTTTATTATATTTATTTTATTTTTTTATAATTTACTAATTAATTTTAATTTATATTTTATTCTTAATATATAAGTAAAATCTTATTCAAATTATTTAATTATATATTTTCATGAAATTAATTTTCTTATAACTCCTAAATATACATGACTTAACATATAAATAATTAAGATAACAGATTAAATTACATAAAAACTTAGCATTAGCTTGTATATTTCCACTACTATTCCTAAACTATTCACATCATCTCTAGCAGTCTAACTACTTGTTACTAACCCCGCCACGTCCACTAATAATCCAAGGGAAAGCGTGTGCTTTTTATTTTCTTTTAAACTACCAATACTTGTACTACCTTTTTTAAATTGTCTTATTTAATTTTTGACTATTATTGATACTCTTAATTTGTAGTTCTATTTTTTATTCTTAATTTAAATATTAATATATAATTAAGTAAAATTTTATTTGATTTACCTGAATATAAATTTATGCATCGATTATAATGTATAAATCAAATGAGACAATTTTGGCCCAATTGATAATGACTATTTTTTCAGGGAATGATAATGAGTTAATTGACTACTTTATATATATATATATATATATATATATATATATATATATGATCAAATAAGAAGGATTTTAAAATAAGAAGGGTGAGAAGGATTTTTGTTTGATTTTGTTTGGTTATTATATTACAAAAAAGGATACTATGTTATAAATTAAAAACATTTTAAAAATTATTTCATAGTTATCTTTCTGTGTAACATAGTTACTTTTACAATTTTGAGTTTTTTTGGCTCAATCGTGGCCATAGAAATTTTTTAATTTAGTGAAATCAAGGTCGTAGGGTCCTTCTTATCCTTCTCATTTTCAACCCCTTCTCAATGAATTCCTCCCCTATATATATATATATATATATATATATATATATATATATATATATATATATATATATATATATATATATATAATCAAATGAGAAGGGTAAGAAATAATCTGAAGTGTTCATTTTTTGATCAATGGACAGATTTAATTTGTTCAATTTAATAGTTGCACGCGGTTCATTTTGCTTTTTTCATGTAATATAAACCGATTTTTAATGCTAAACCGGTTCAATATAAAAAACTTTTTTATTTCTCTCTCCTGCTTTACTTTCTTCCTCCTGTGTAAACCCATTTTGAGACCCCTTCTTCATCCTCAAAAATTCTGCATCTTCATCCTGTTCTTCAACCCTTAAAAATTTCGTTTGAATCTCGACATTTTCGTTGTTCTTCAATCGTTCTTCGAATTTATTTCAGGTATTTCTTCAATAAAACTCAACAATGTCGACATTTTTGATTGTTATGTGTTGTTGAATTTGTTTTTGAATTAGAATTTAAAACAATCGACATTTCTTCAATGAATTTGTTTTTTTTGTTTTCCCTTATAGTAATCTTTTTATGACTCATTAAGCCTATTAGCTCAATTGGTAAAGCACTATGTTCTTCTTTGCATGGAGGATGTAGGTTCAAATCCTACATAGACTATCATTTGTATTTTGTATAAGGAGACGGTAACTTATATAATAATCATAGTATTATTTACTAAGAACATAGTAACTTTTAATAAGAAAATAGTATGTTATAGTTTTTTTTCAACGTAGTAACTTAGTTTTCTTTTTGATAATGACTTATAGTTTGTCATAGTTACTTTCTTTTTCAATATGGTAACAATTCTTTTTAAACATAGTTGCTTTGTTTTTGATATTGATTCCTTATTTCAATGATTTTATCTTTTTGTTATTTTATCTCCAATATCATTCAATATGTCATAGTTACCTTCTTTTTAAACATAGTAACTTACTTTTTTATATTGCCTTCTTATTTCTATCTTTTTGTACTTTTTCTTATAATATCACATAATATATCATAGTGACTTTCTTTTCCAACATAGTTTCTTTATTTTTCAACATACTTACTTTCTTTTGGACAACATTGTTACTTTTTAGAGAGAACACAAGAACTGAAAATTTTTACAGTAAAGTAGCAGTACCTAACTGTAGAGAAACACTATCTACATCATATTCACTTCTTAATTAACCATCCCTTAGTTATTCATAAGCAAATTATACTTTTGAATCGGTTTTTTCACAATATTCTCGAGTAGACAGATTTAGCCTAACAAGTAGGAGCCTATGTAGGATTTGAACCCACATCCTCTGTGCAATGTAAACACAAATACACAGTGCTCGACCAAAGTGAGCTAATAGGCTTATAGAAAATTATATTATATAGTAATCTTTTCTGAGGGTATAGTAACCTTCTTTAAGAAAATAGTAATCTTTTATCAGAAATACTGATTCATATCAACTTTTCCCTAATTCTATCCCAAAAGCAAGATATTATGGCATTAAGACGAAGAACACAAAAGTTGAAACCTAGAGCAGTCTAACAAAACGAAATAACAAATTTGATTTTCAAAAACCCGAAAAAAATTAGAAAACCTTATATGTAAATCGAAAACCTTAAATGTAAAGAAAAATATAAAATTGAGTAACATAAACTAGTTTTTCCCAATTCGAAAATCAACCCTAAAATGCACCAAAATCGAAAATCAAAACAAAAAATGAGTTGAAAACTTACTCGATTTTTAGTAATGATAAGAAAAATGTCTTGAACTGATTAAAAATAAGAACAAATGGAGGGCTTTTTTACTGATTTTTTAAAAAGAGAAGGTTTCAAAAGAGATTTGTTATTCATGGAAGAAAGATAAAGAGAGTATGATGAAAGAAAGAGGCGCTCAGTTTTTTTACCCTAATCTCACCGGTTCAACCCAATTAATCTCAGCTGTCAGATCTTCTCAATTTCAATGGCTCAAAATTCGTTTTTTATAACCAAAACACCTTTTCTTTGAAAAAGTAACACATTTTTATCGGGAGATTGGTTCTCACGGTTCTCACCGAAACTTGATAAATGTGTGTGTGTGTATATTTATATATATATATATATATATATATATATATATATATATATATATGGTCAAGTTTGAGTGAGAACCAAGCTTATATATGAGAACCGTGAGAACCAATCTCTCTGATAAAAATGTGTTACTTTTGAACAAAAAAAATGTTACTTTTGGTTTTATAAAAACCTGGTACTTTGTAGCAAAAACGTATTACTTTAAAAAAACTATACATACAAAGTAACATATCTTTTCCGAAAAGTATCACCTTATATGTTAAAAGTAACACTTTTTTGCATAAAAATAACACATTTTTAATAAAAAAAGTAACACTTGTTCGTAAGGTAGATTGGTTCTCATATAAGGATGGTTCTCACCTGAACTTCTTCATATATATATATATATATATATATAAACTCACTTTTTCTCAAAAATGAGTGAATCCTATGCTACTGGATCACCCACCTAGCTAAGTATTGTAGCCTTGTAGAGCGTTGCTCACCTTTCAAACAAATTTCATTTCCCATTCCTTCATATTCACTCAATTGAATTTATTGTGGTTCTTCATTTAGGAAATCAAGATCATTATTTATGATAAAATTGCACAATGATCCATACATTATATTTGATTTTATTATACTTGTTCTGTGCAGTATACTTGTTATATTTTACTTTTTATGCAATTTAATGCATAATTTTGATCATAAAGTTATAAGAATTTGATATTATAAAAATATTCGATTAGACGATTCAAATAAAATCTTATTTGACTATATTTTTTACACATTAGTCACAATAAATAAATTAAGCTTGAAAGACAAAATAGTACCAATAAGTCTTATATAGCGACTATTTCGAAACGGAGGAAGTATATTTTTTAAACATTTTATCATATCTCAATTTAAAGATTAATGAACATGAATATTGTTTTTATCAAAATACTGTTAAATTACTACTATTCTATTCGTTTCACTAACAACTTTTCATTTGTATTTTACATATTATGTCATTATAGCATTTCAATCATTACTATTTATTTAATTGTACATAAAATTTTAAAACAATTAATATTAACAACATTAAAATGAATCAAATAAAATTTTACTTGATATTAATAAAATATAAACTAAGATTAAGACATTGCAAAAAAAAAAAAAAAAAAAAAAAACCTACAATATTAGTAAAATAGAGGGATTATTAATTATAATATCCACCTTTATAGAAAGTTAAAATAGAGTATTTGATAGAAGTAGTAGTACAGTGCTAAAAGTGGTGGCTACTGGAAGAAATACTCCCCAGAAGTATGAATAAAAATGTAAAAGTAAAAGTAGGAAGTTAGTATTTGGTTTGATGACATGACATTAAAAGTAGGGCAAAAGTCGTACCTTAGCTTACACTTAACGTATCGATCAATGAAATCCTTGCATACAATTCCTACTACGTATAACGTCCATATTTGACCTTAATTGGGAGATTCTATAAATGCTTATTGCCTATTATTGGACTATTAATCACTAATCACTAATCACTAATCACTAATCACTAATCACTAATCACTAATGCAAATGCTTTCCTACTACTATTTATTAATTTTTACTTTACATTATCAAACTACATTGTTAAGGCCAAATATTATACTCCAATTACAAAGTTATAAATATTAACCTTCTTGCTCAAAATATTTAATATTTAATTTTTAAATGTGACAATTCAACCTTTTACCTTAAGCATATCCATCCATACATATGTATGGAAATAAGAAATGTAAAAAGAAGTTTTAGATTTTATATGAAAATTTCAAAATAATTGAAATTTAATTAATAATAATCAAATCTTCATAATGTGAATAGTTTCTTAAATTTAGAAGATGGAAGTATATATATTAAAGCCATATCTTATTTTTATGTTTTTTAGTTTTAAAAAGATTACAGCATTAATATAATCCAATAACTTTCTACTTAATAATATTGTCAATGCAATGGATTGAACATACAATTTGCAAAGAAAATTATCGAATTTGGAAATGTGTAGCATTTTTAGGTACAAGTCGAAAGAGCAAAAATATCATGCCCAAGGTTGAGTGGTGATAACACTCACCTAAAAGTAGTCATGAGAACGCAATACTTTATACTCTTACAACAATGCGTATTCACTAGGGCTACTTTTTTTATGATATTATTTACCAAAACTTCACTCATTTTATGTGCTACATAACTACACAAATCTACTCCTAAGCAATTCGTCAAAGATAAAATTACTACTCCCTTCTTTTCCCTCACCAATTTACAACATCGAAATCTAAGAAAGAACAATTTAAACACACTCTACTTTTAAAACATTTTTTTAAATTTGACTACAGCAAATTTCATAGCTGTATACAAATACTACTAGTTAGTATTTATACCAGAGTAGTAGAAAGTTAGTGGTTTAATGGTAAAAAAAGCTTTGATATTCCTAGTCTACTTCTTTAATTTCTATTCACAGATATCAGTTGGGGTTCTTGACTGCGTGCATCTTTCTTTACTCTCTCTTTGGAGAAACGAGTATGATTTTTCCGCATCTGTCAGGAAAAAGAAAAGCCCTCACTTGGACCCTACCTTGTGTGGAATACCGAAAGTGTCCTTTACCTTTTATTCCTAGTCTGACCTCTATAACTTCTATTTTTGATTTCACCCTAACTTTGATTGCAACTTGCAAGTAGAACGAAAGGAAGAATAACATTTAATTTGAAAACCTAAAACCTCTGGTAAAAGTAGTCCATGGGCCAGGTTAGACAATGCAGGTTTTCACCAAAGGTGAAAGTTGTGAGTAGTATAGAATATAGATGAATGCTTATGTGAAAAATTAAAATGAATAAGATAAATTATCAAAAAAATGCACGAAATAAAATAAGTTTCAACTTATTTTTAAAAATAAGCGTGTAATTTTCAAACCTGTGGTTTGGGGTTGTTCGCAATTAGTAACCGCGAACAGGTCAAAAAAGAAAACTAGATGTTTGCAATTACTAACTGCGAACAGGTGTTGACTTTTGTTTGACCTATTCGCAGTTACTAACTAACTGCGAACAGAATGCACCACAAATACTCATAGCAGCTCCCTTCAAACTCATTTTCTCCAATTTTAAAACCCTATCTTATACTACTCGACATTCCCCTTACAAAACCACTATTAGACTAGCTTCAATCCATCAATTCTTGTATTTCTCTTTCAATTTGGCACTTCAAAATTAGTCTGGGATACTTTAGCTTGCACAAAGGTAAACTTTTATGCGTTTTTTTTTAGTGTATATATATATATATATATATATATATATATATATATATATATATATATATATATATATATATATATATATATATATATATATATATATCGTTTTTAGGGTTTTGATGAAGTTTGGTTATCTTCTCAAATGTAGGTTACTAGTTCTAAAATCAACACTCTTATTAATCATCCATAACTGTTCAAGGTAATGTTTAATTGTTTTCATAGCTTTATGTTGTTTTTTGAAGTATTGTTGTTGATGAGCATATTGAATTTGATGTACATTACATATTAGTAGAAATTTTGACGTTGTTATTAGAAATATCATTTATTAATTTATTAATTGATTTATTATTTTAATTTTATGTGCATTACATATGTATGAACTTAGTTACATTATGGAGTTTATTAATTTGTAGACTAAAAAGATTATAATAAAATGAATATAATGTACTTGTATGGGCATGAAGTTGATGATGATGTTGATTTTGTTTGTATTCATGTAGAAATGGCATCATTTCGCGTTACTGTAGTATGTTTTTGGAATGGTTGTATTCGACAAAGTAGTGACAAAGTTTATTATGTTGGGGGAAGACGTAGGTTGTTTGTATGCAACTCGAACATGGATTTGAATCAGTTTAAACGTTTTATATGTTCTAAGATTGGATTGGACCCCACTAGAAGTACCGTAAATATAAGCTTTAAATATAACATGAGTGAAAAATTGCTAGCCTTTCCTATTGAGGATGATGAGGCTATAGATGCTATGTGGGAGCACTCAAAGTCCACCCAAATTCCCTCTTTGGAGTTATAAGTAGAAGAAGTACCCAGGAATGTAGTTGCTCCTAATCCTACTCCTACCCCTATTCCTATATCAACTCAGGAAACTCTAAATTCTTTCGTTCCTTGCGTACTTTTTCTTAACCCCCTCCGAATCAAGTTCCAATTGATTCAATGGTTAACTTCGGAGAAAGTGATGAGATGGGACCTTGGGATGATGGAAATGAGAGTAATAAGCTCATTGACGATCCTTCTGAGGATGATGTGGATGTCGATGAGGATGCGCTAGCAAATGACATGACCCTAGGCAACATTCCTACAATTATTCCTCCTACACATTATGTCCTATGTCCACCTCCAGATGAGTATGAAGAGGACAATTCCCGGAGAATTTGGGCTTGTGATAGCACTTACACCAAAGAAGGGGAGTTGGAGAAGGGTATGATGTTTGATAGTAAGGAAGTGTTGTTGGAAGCTATCAGAGTGTATCATATTCATAGAAATGTGGGGTGTAGAACGAAGACCTCAAACCAAACTGTCCATACCTTGAAGTGTAAGCGGGGCTGTTCATGGAAACTTAGGGCTACGCTCGATTCATATTTGTCTTCATGGCATATTAATACGTATAAGAGCAAGCATGGGTCTTGTGTTTTGGGTAGTGACACTATCTCGGCTGAACACATTCACTTGACTTCTTATTTTATTAACAATGTCATTAAAAATTATGTTGCTAAAGACCCATCCATTAAGGTATCTGTCGTACGACAGATGGTTAAAGATCGTTTTGGTGTAGAAGTGAATTATAAGCGAGTGTGGTGTGCTGAGCAACAAGCCTTGTCCATATATAGAATTTGGGAAGGTTCTTATTCACTCCTTCCACGCTTTTTAAAAGCTTTGCAACATTCCAATCCGGGCTTAGTAGTTGAGTGGTTTTTTAAGGAAGACAATGACACGGGTGTATATATGCGACCTAATATTAGGACCTTCCAACGTGTCTTTTGGGCCTTTAAACCTTTTAAACCTTGCATTGAAGGCTTCAATCATTGTAAACCTCTAATCGCCATTGAAGACACACACTTGTATAGTAAGTATCGTCATACCTTATTGACTGCCATTGCCCAAGATGGTGATAAGGGAATCTTTCCATTAGCATTTGCCTTGGTAGAGAAGGAGTGTATAGGTGCATGGTTGTGGTTCATGATTTGTATTCGTAAGCATGTGACACAGAGGATGGGTTTATGCGTTATTTCTGATAGACACGGGGGTATTTTATTAACTATGCAAGAGCCAAAGTGGCAACCACCTAATGCTTATCATAGGTTTTGTTTACGTCATTTGCTTAGCAACTTTATTCGTGCTATGGGCAATGTTCAGCTGAAGAAGCTGTTTGGTAGAACTGCTGAGCAAAGACAACAAGTTAAGATACTAAATGGCTTAAAGGCAATCAGGACTGCAAAACGAGAGGCAATTTTTTGGATTGATGACATGGGTGAGATGTCTAAGTGGTCGTCGTGTCATGATGGAGGTCATAGGTATGGTGTTACTAATACGAACTTAGCTGAAGTTTTCAACTATGTGATGAAAGGTGTACGTTTCTTACCTTTAACAACACTTGTTGGATTCACCTTCTATCGGTTAAACGATTATTTTGTTCAAAGACGTGAACGTGCTAGTGCATGGTTACTTGGAGGACACATGTACACATCACATGCCACCAAGATTATCAATAGAAACACCGAGAAGGCAAGTTTCCATGAGATGATCGCCTTTGACTATAGAAAAGGTGTTTTCGAAATTAAGACTGGGAGGGGAAATAGAGGATCGTCCAAGGGGGGTAAGATTCAACATGTGGACTTGAATCAAATGAAGTGCACATGTAACAAACTTGAGATATACCACCTACCTCGTTCACGTGTACTTGCTGTTTGCATCAAACGACACCTTTCATATGAGTGGTTTGTGGATCCGTTCTATACTTCTCAAAGTTATGCAAGGACATACGAACATTCTTTATGCCAATGATCGATAAGAGGTCATGGCCTGAATACACGGGCTTTGAACTTAGACATGATTCCGATCAAATTCGTGGTAAAGGAAGGCCTAAGTCTAAGAGAATTGCTAACGAAATAGATGAGGGAAGAAAGAAACGCAATAGTTGTCGTTGTGAGAGTGAAGGTCACAACATTAGAACTTGTAACTCTAGGTATTATTCTATATATATTATAGTAGTATAATACTCTATAACATATAGATACAAAATATAATATTAAACTTACAACACAAATTTATGATACATAATTACATAATAGTAATATTAACTAAAGTTACTGCGAACACAGTAGTACAGGAGATGGATCCAAGTGTGTAGGAGCACAGGAGTACTCCTCTTTGGGATGCCCAGGTTAGGTGTCCGATACTAATGAGCATTTTACAAATGATAACATACAAGTAACTTATTTAAATGTCTATATTCATAGGTGTCCGATACAGACACGTTAGGCATTAGACATCCAGATTCCGTTCCGTGGGTGATCGATGAGAGAATCATCCCGTACCTTGAGCTCACGAGGTTGTATGACTTTCACCTTGTTGCGTATGGTAGAGTTGACCGTGCTATTATCACAGCACTGGTGGAGAGATGGCGTCAGGAGACGCACACCTTTCATCTTCCTCTAGGTGAGGCTACCATCACATTGCTTGATGTAGCCTTACTAACACGGCTTCCCATCGAGGGACGTGTCGTGTCTACCGCTAGACGCCAGCTATCAAGCTGGCGTGACATGGTTCACTGCATCTTGGGAGAGCACCCTCTAGCAGAAGTCATTAAGGTGAGCGGTTTACAGTGCACATGGTTGGTTCAGACCTTCTCGCATCTCCCCGAAGGTGTTGATGAGGGCACCATTTCGAGGTACGCAAAGGCGTACCTCCTATATTTGATAGGAGTTGTCTTGTTTGCTGATAAAACAAGCAACCAAATACAACTCCTATATTAGACTTTACTTGACGACCCCTGGGAGCGCATCGCCGAGTATAGCTGGGGCTCCGCAGCCCTAGGATACTTGTACAAGAGGCTATGTGGTGCTGCCCATAAGAACGTCAAGGAGATTGCAGGACCACTAGTCATATTACAGGTAATAACAATAACATTTAATTCTTATCCACATTTGGACATACTAATTACATTTGCAATCGTTAGTTGTGGGCGTGGGAGCATATTCTTATCGGCCAACCTTATAGAAGCGTTGGTCGTGGTGAAGCTGCTCCTCCTCAACAACCCCTACCAGATGTTGCATATGGTTCAAGGTGGAATTTCACGCCGAACGCGCAGAAAAACCTGGACCGATCTAGGATTCTACCAAAGATCAATTAGACCTGCTGCGACCCAATCAGGTACATATTTCAGTACTCATTAACATTACTGTAATTTAATTAACACATCATTTACATTTTCATAACATTTATTAAAGTTTTTGTGGGACCCGTACCATGCCGAAGCCTACGCAGCTGTGCCCGAGCACTCGAGAATTCAGTCAGATGCGTGGAGGGCTTCTGTGCCACTCATATGCTTCGACATTGTCAAAGTACATCTACCGGAGCGCGTACTGCGCCAATATGGGTTGGTACGGGGCATTCCACCGCCTTGCGATATTGAACCCGAGTAGCACCTGATTTCGCGCAAGAATCAGGGTACGGCGAACTGGACTGAGATCAACTGATGCCACATCACTCGTTGGGATCATAGACTTGAGCTGCTGGCCCAAGGTGCGCCGATCGATGTTCATGGCGCACCTACTACACCTGACTACATGCCATGGTCCCTCTCCATCACTCGCCGATGGATGACACCACGTGGCATCATCACAGCGTCACATTATGCTCTTACTGCGCCTACGATGACCCAATTTGTAAGTCTTCATTTGCATTTAAAGGATTAAGTTTTCGATTACATAATATAATATTACATTAACTACATATTAATTGCAGGCACAAGGTGCGGCAGCCGTGATGCGGTACAGCCACAAGGAGCCGGTGAGGGAGATTGCGCAAGGCATGATCATTGGCACGCAGTTCCAGCACTTCATACCAGAAGTCGCTGCGGAGTCATCACCGGCTACCGCCGATGCGCACGTCTCATCTCCTGCTTATGACTATCATTTGGAGGAGATGGACCTTTCATACCCCGTTAACGTTGCGGGGATCTCGCAGGCTGGGCCATCCCAGCCATCACAGTACCAGTCTCCTCCTCTGCAGAGCGACACACGAACGCCTCTTACAACCGCAGGAGGCGTAGGAGACCAACTCAGTTGGATAGGGTAGATGATGGTCATGAGCATTAGCGTTACGTTTTTGTGTATTTGGATTGACTATGTGTGTGTGTATGTGTATATATATCGCGTGAAAAAGACACTTTACTGATTGAGACATATCGTGTGAAAAAATATCACCCTCAATTGCAAATACCAATATAATGGATGTACAAGCTTCGGCAACATCTGAGCTTATTGTGTTGAAGAGTAATAGGAATAGTAGAAAGTAGTAGTGGGCCAACTAAATAAGATGCCGTGAGCTACATGGAATTTTAACAACTTTTTTACTTTGTGGTGGACTTGTCAATACTCAATACATATCATATTAACTTTAGCAATGAATATGATAGCGGATAGTACTCTTCTTGGACGATATGAGACGAGAGCGCCAAATCTTATGCCTATTTCACCGTCACAAATTTTGCTTACAGATAAATACAACTACAACGACGACGTATTTGAGTCATTATAAAACAGCTGGTTGTGTTGAAATTTTCTAATCCTAATAATAATATCTCTACTGTTGACTACCTACTATCTACTATATAGGTTTTGATGAAATTATACTCTACACTTAGAGCATGAACAATGAAGAGGACAAATATATATCCTCTTCACAATTCTATCTTTTTTTCTCTATTTATTATTTTCTCTTTCCTCCATATCAATTTTCACTATTTACATCTTCTTTCTCATTCTATTTCTTTAATTTGTCCAACATCCAAGAGTACTCTTTC
Organism: Amaranthus tricolor; assembly: GCF_026212465.1. Lineage (NCBI taxonomy): Eukaryota > Viridiplantae > Streptophyta > Magnoliopsida > Caryophyllales > Amaranthaceae > Amaranthus > Amaranthus tricolor. The sequence continues at coordinate 31,439,814 of NC_080054.1, read as the reverse complement.
ATCCTCTTTTCACTTTCTCTCTCCTATTCACATACACCCCACCACACATTATTTTTCTTATCCAAATTTAATAATTGTAATTTGTGTAATTATTAAATGATAAATATTATTTACTCAATTTTTGTATAATAAATTAATTAGTGAATTATTAGTCTTGCAACCCACAAAAAAATATTCATAATTTCATATTTTATAAAACAACTTGAAATTAAGGATTATTGATGATATTTAGATCAAAAAGGGGTGTATTTGAGTTATTTTAAGGGTTTAAATAGTATGAAAAGTTGAAATTTCTTCCATAATTTAAATTACTTGGATCTATAATTAAAGATATGATAATGTGAATGAATTGTCAACAAGAAAATGAGTTTAAATCGATAGTATAGAAGAGAGAGAAAAGACCAAAAAATTAAAATGTGTGAAATATAGGCAAATTTAGGTTCATTTTATGGAGAAAAAAATATAGCCGTTTGGCGAAATTATTTTGAAATTTTGCTTTACAGTTTTTTTATGACCGTTTTAAATAATACCATTGTAAAAAAATCAAACTTAAATTCAACTAATCAAATTTTGCCAAGTGTACCAATTTTCTCGGCTCAAATACTTTTTTTCTTTTTTTTCCTCCTTTTTCTCCCTCCCAACGTAGAAATGCCTTCATTTTTTTTTGTCCTATTCAATCCTCTTGCATCCATCTACATCCTTTTCATGGAGAGGATCATGACCAATCCTCTTGGCCAAGAGGATTGTTAATTCCTCTACACATCCAAGAGGATAGTTAAGAGGAGGAAAGAGAGCAGTAAGAGGAAGGTGAATCCTCTTAGATGTTCATGGTCTTATAATGAATGATTTTTGGTGTTAAAAAGTGACATAGTTTCACTGATAATGAAAACAGAAAAGATGAGGACCATATAAAGGATTTATATATGATCATAATTTCAATGATCAGATCACGAATTTCACTATCAATATATTCACTAATCCCCATATTCACACACTGGCAGTACTCCGCTTTTCATTTGCTCAATAGAGGATATATGTTTGTTTGAGAGATATGAGAGTTGAGACTTTTATGTAAAACTGCCTTCTCTTCATAATATTCCCGTCTCACCTTCATATCTCTCCGAGCAAACAACAGACTTGAGACTGAAAAGTCATAACGTCTCGATATCAAGTCTCAATTTTCATGTCTTTCAAACAAAACACCTTCTAGAGGTTAATGGCTCATTCACTTATTCCTTAGTGAGACGAATCATACCTTGAGACTTAGAAGGCGTTTCATAAAACCTTGGAGGGCCGAAGGCTAGTGCAGAAAGTTTCCATTCTAGGTGACGTTTGTAAGGAGCAGAGCAATTGAATATCTCAGGGCTAGAAATACCCCAATCAAAGGATATAAAGTTGACTTGCCTGTAAAAAAATCATGGGAAGAGTGAGTATATCAAATAGACAGATACTTCTAAAACGTACATCATCTATGTCAAATACTTCCTTTCTATAAAAACCTTTCAACATTTCAATGAAATATCAAATATCATATACCGGAAACAAAAAAGATTTTACTAATAAAGCAATTATCACATTACTTAAAAATAATGATGACTGAAGGTAACAACAGCATATGAATTTGAATGGTTCAGAGTATAGTGTAACAAAGATATAAACCTTCAATCAATCGGGAAGGATAACTCTTATGTAATGGATACAAGAATTACATAAAGCTGCAAAACTTGCAAGATGCTGGGCTTCTGGCCTTCTGTTGTACTCTCCTTGAACAGCAATGAACCAAGCTTAGCAGACTTTATAACCTGCATGTCCTTGCATATAGCTACAAATTGTCAAGAATGTACAAAATAAGAATACTAGCTTGGACGGTCAATTGTAATCTTAGAAAGGTTTGGCTTTCATAGTATATACTTAATGTAATTACCAGTTGTAAAATGATTTTCTTGATATGGTAGCAGATTGGCAAGTTCTCAGATACTAGTTCTCAGCCCATGATTATGCAGCAAAAGCCAAGTACACAAAAACACACACCAATTACACCATATTCACGCATACCAGAGCAGAAGTATCTAAATCTCTGTGATGGATACTTCAGCTGGACGAGAGCACCCTTTTCTAAACTTTGTAAATTGACATATACTAGCCCAATAAGGCTCAACCAAAGGCCTTTTAATGGAACAGCTCATATCACTGAACAAACCACGCCCACCTTTCATCATCAATGTCAAATAATATTCAGACATTTACAATTTGCATGCACTTCTATAGCTGCAGCAAAAACATTACATTACAAATGACTCCCACCAAGCAAGGTTTTTTTTTTTTGTACTCAACCTTCCTTTTGTATTAACAAAAAGAATTTTACTGATCTGTTGCAACAAAAAAAAACTTCCACACCTACACACATAGAATTGGACCTTTTCAATATTTCCATGTTAGACAAGTAATTCACCAGCTACATTCTTTTTTCAATAAGCGGGGGAGGCAATACAAATAAAAATAATCAGGTAGCCGATGACAATTAATAGTCACCAAAATTTAACATTATGCCTAGATAGTAAGCAACTCATACTAGCAGCTTATCAAGGATTGGATGGTATAAAGTACAAAAGCAATGACTAGACGAAATGCAGCAGATGGCTCAATAAATGGTCCAATAGAAGAGTTTCCACTGTGCCACACTGCTTTGATCTACAAGCTGAAGATCAAAGAGGATCTCCATAATTCAAAAGATAGCATATATGTACTCCACTAGCAAAATGTATCAAGTGATGAGCCTATCTAGAATCACTAGTAAACTACAGTAGTATAACAGAGAATTTTCATTTATAGAATGATACTAGTAAAAATGACTTTAAAGTTAGCTACATTAACACTGTTAAGAAAGCTTTTAACAGGCATTTATGATTGTTCTAGGCTTTGAGAAGCACATACCAGGAAGCTGAATTTCCCAACTTAGATTACACACCTTGTACTGGGAAAATTTTTCTGTACTCATTTTTTTATTAAATAATAGCATTACTGAAAATCCAACATGATTAGTAATTATTTGATGTATTACTATAGCACAATACAGCTGGTCAAATTTGCATTAGTTGTGTAGGATTACAGATGAAGTGAGCAACTACTGCAAACAAGTGAAAAGAATAAAATAGTATATAAATGGTGAATTCACATACTTCTCGCTTCTTCTTTCTGTACTACGGTATTCGTCATGCAGCTCCAGTGAGTTTGCTTGATCCTTGAAGTCATCATTTGTTATAAACTCCATGTCTTTTTTGTACATGGGGTTTGGCTTCCACATGTTCCAAGAAATATGAGGGGCCCCATCTTTTTGGAGTAAAAGGACCAAAAGAGTGGGAAAAAGTACACCACATGTTCATGATGCCATCATCGTACTAACGAGGGGACCACTAGGCGTAATAGGAGTATAGTGAAAAAAGGACTGCTAATATAGAAAACTGCGCGAACAAGAAAGAACACTGATTTTTCTGGAAAGTGCAAGGAGCAAAAAAACCGAGTACATGGAATTTGAATTTTACTCTATGAACGACTGAAAAGTAAACATCATTCACTTAATAAGGTAACTCAATGACTTAGGTCTCTTTGTATATGTATCGTGAGTAATGAGTAATAGTCTATAGATATCCAAAAGCATCTGATGAAAAGGAAGCTAAGGAGTCACATAAAAATATTTGCTCCCTTACTACAAAGAAAAAATTTCTTCATTGATAGATTGTACTTCAGCTTTGATCATGCTCAAATGAAAAAAGTGAAATTGTGGCCACTAGCCAATTGAATGCAGGAAAAGAGGGAGAAAATCAATGCTTTTACTCCTTTCCAAGCAGTACAAATAAAGTACATATTTCATCAGATAATAATCAAATGAAAATTCATTACTGATTGACCGTAAGCAGGCAGTAAAAGGAGACAAATATATTACAGAATTTTAGCCCAAGGTTCCTACATCACACCATGGAAACCTGCTGAATCCAACAGCACAGCTTTGATCTGCTCTGGCAAAATCTCATTCCCTTCCCCGCATTGCTGATACAAAACACAGGTTGTCAATTCATGTCCGGTATCAACAATTCAACAGAAAATCATCTTTGTATTTGTTTATAAGTATGTTGTTTACCTCGGCTTGGAAGACATCTAAAGCAAACCCATTGAAACAGCTTATAACAGCTTGCTGTATATCCAATCCAAGGTTGTCCAAAGCTCTTAAAGTTGATAGCAACAAACCAGGTCTACGAGCACAAAACATGTGGATATTAACCGCTCTTCCTTCTCTGGCACTGACTTCAATCTGTACAGAGTGAATGAATGCAATATGAACAAGTTTCTAATAAATCTTCAAAGAAAGAGAACAAACTGTATAACAAAAATTCCAAATGTTAATATGAAATGGCAAGGAAAAAATTAGTATATTAAGGATGATTAAGGTTGGATATAACAGGATGGGAATTCAGTCAAGCCATTGAGCCATCCTTCTTCAGAGACAATCCTTAGACTTCATATTTGTTTTACAAAAAGCAGTTAGCTTTTACTGCTTTTACTTGGTAATCCTTAACAATATTTCCTCACACAAATAGATTTGCATATTAATCATATTTAACCATGTTATATTTCACATAAGTTAATTCCCACACATCACCAAAGTGAGGTGAAAATAATTGCTACTAATGCTTATTGCTAACAAGGCAGAAACACCTCTTGAAATTGATCAACCTTCCTACTTTCCCTTTAAAAGTTTGTTCATATGATCAAATACACATGTGCATTCTCTACAATCAAACAAACAACAGTAAACAGGAGGATAAAGGTTGCCAAGCCTGGCTTGTTCAAACTCTTGTGCATAGAAATTATCATCGAAAAAAGAAAAGACATTGAAGTAGTTCCTAAATTATCATCTACCGAGCATAGACTTTCACTGGCAGCAGTAACCTTAATATAGAGGCACGGAACCCAGGACCATAGCATCATCACATTGAGTGGCTACAACGTTGATGTGTTTGAGTGTAGACAGCATCTACTTAACTTAATCAGGTTTAAGTAGAAAATGAAATATTATTATTATAATATTAGCCAACAAAATCTAAGGGCTAAAAGAAGATTTGACTTGTAAAGTTTTGGAAGCAGTGGAGACAAAAGACCTTCAACCCGAAGTAGACAATCCATGAAATAACAGATATCTTCAAGTCTAACATTGTGCAAAAACGCGGTACCGGAGGCGATCACAAAAATGGAATAGTGATCCGGTTATCTTAATGCCTATCTATCGGTTAAAAGCATGAGATAACCCTTGATACAGCCCAAAATGCGGTTTTTTACACCTTTACAACGCGTGAAATATCGGTTTGTTTTGTTGATAGCTTTTACAGCGCGAATTAAGCGAAGCGGCCTTGTTTTTGCACTATGGTCGAATTGAATAGCAATGGCAAATGAAAGGAATCAACGCCCTTTAAACCTCATGATTATCTGTAATAGACGCCTTCCTAGACGGCTAGACATCAAATGTATTGTTTCGTACAATCAAAATGTCTTACTAATTTTTTATTTTATGCGTCCTGAATACTCCATAGATTTTCCTATGGATCTCGCCTAGCGTGAAACAAGATCTTCTATGTAAAGTTGAGGATGGAAGGTTAGCTTGTTAAAGTAATGTGTGCTGGAAACAAACTTAACCCAGAAGTTCATGTCACTGTTCATAATTCGCACAAGAAAACAAGTAGAAAAAGATTATCAAATACATATCAAATAATCTTTTTAAACAAACGAAATAAAAGGGAAAACCAAGCATCACAAAAATGAGTAATAAAAACAATTATCCAATAGTCATTTCGTGAAGTTACCCTCGCATGCTGATTCTTGAGGCCGGGCAAAGAGCTGGGTGAAAGTTCCTCCTTAACATGACATGGTAGAGTGGGTGGGATTAATGTAAAAGGATGAGAACTAGCCGGCATCAGAGGGCCTTGATTACACGACTCTAATTCATTGTGAAGCTCGTTGATCCTCTCCAAGAGCTCTTTCAAATAATCAATAGCATCCCCGAGTATAGAGGCTCTGTCCATCTGCAGGAGTTATATTGATTAGCAAATACTCTTTTTGACATTTTTGTTTAGCAAAGAGGATTGATTTAATTATATATCCACATTAGTTTTGCAAGGAAACAAGGAGGTGGGATTGAGAACAGATGGGGCTTTGCTTTTATTCTTTTTGTTTTATTTATACATGTAAAGGGAAAATAGTCTCAACATCAAGAAGACGATCACAGTTGATGAAATGGGGGTTACAACTTTACTAGTCTTGCAAAATATAAAAAAATGAAACAAATAGTATCAGAGCTGTCTGTTCATTCTGGAAAACATTTAGGTGCCAATAAAACAACTAGACCTGGGAAAATGGTCGGTCGGTCGGGTTTTGGGTCGGATCAATTTCGGTCGGGTCATTTTTGGGTCGGGTCAGTTTCGGATCAGGTCAGTTTTAGGTCGGATCACTCTGGGTTTCGGGTAGGTACAGATTGACCCAACGGGTTACCATAAAACATTAGAATATCCAATCGACTAATTCAACATAAAAAAAAAATCATTAAAATGTCTAAAAAAAATCATTAGAGAAATTACATGTACGATTTTCAAAAAATAGTTGGTATGTCAGGTTCATTTAAGTGCAAGAAAAATAGGGGAATTAATACTTATTTTGAAAGACTTGTAAGATACGCGCTTTATAAAAGATATTTTGTTTATTATAATTGTAACGTTAGATAAAAATGAAGTTAAAATTATCTTCACAATTTTCATGTTGGAAAGATATACAACTAACTAAGTACTTATTTCGTCTTATAAGATATGCGTTTTATAATTTAGGGTAGCGACATTCGTTTTTTGAAAAGCTCATTCCAACGTGCAAAACGTTCGTATAAATTATATTGATTTACTTACTGAAATGTAGAAGAATTAAAAACTCATTTGACTGATTTAACAAGATACATGTATTCAATTAAGATGATTATAACGTCCTGTTTTTAAAGAAAAATAATTACGATGGTTAAAAAGACGTTAAATACGTGTTTTTTGAGATCTATTGATGTGTTTTAGGGTTCAAGTGATATACTCAATATGTTGAGATACTTTGAAAACTAAAATTTTATTTGAAATGAATTCTAACATTGAAATTACTCTAAAAATTGATATTAAATCTGTCAAAACGGGTCGGTTTCCGGTCGGGTCATTTTCGGTCGGGTAATTATCGGGTCGGTCATGTTTCGGATTAAGTCGCTTTCGGGTCGGGCGGCTTCGGGTTTTGTCAGGTCGGGTCCCGGGTTCATTTTCGGGTCGGATCAAATTTTCCCAGGTCTAAAAACAACCATAGAAAACTACACAACAATAGCTACAACAATGCCAAAGCCTATATGAATAAAAAGAAATCACCATGAGAGATTGTTTCTATCAGAGAGTAGACTTTATTTGGTCCTAATTTTTTATTCTAATTTAAATAATCGTCCACATTCATTCTCTTAATTCATCTTTATCTATCATCTTCAATAAGCACTAATCTACAACTAAGAACATACAATCAAATAATCGTCCACATATAATCTCTTCTCCATTCATTATAATCTATTGTCTTACAAATCACATATATCTCCACGTTATCTTTGACCTACCTCTTCTTCTAGGCTTCTTTTTCAATCTATGACTTTCCTAACCAGTGTGTTTTTCAGCTTTCTATAAAGACCTCAAATACAATGACAGGATGCATCTTAAGTTTGTAATAGCAAGGCAATCCAGAACACCCTTGCACATATTATACAATGGAGACAGTGTAACTCATGAAAAGTGATCCCATAAACAGTGCCTACCTATCATGAAGAAAAGATTTATTACTTTCCTACAAAGTATATGAATTTTCACAAATACTGTTTGAATTTTGAAACTCCTTATCCAATGTCAAGAGTTTCAAAAATATTACAAAAAAGTATTAAAAGTCCTGATGCTAACATCACGGATTAGAACCACATAATTTGGTTCATATTATAATCATATGATGCAAATAATCATGAAGAACTGAGAATCATTTCTAGTGCTCTCATATATAAGAGGATGAGCTATATTTTTATCGGATCAGAAACTAGAATAAGCCACCATAACACATAATTAAACAAGCAGAGAGCACTCATATATTGTTATCAGGTAGACATGAATAGTGTACCAAAACACAAGACTTCAAATCATTAATTATAAACCAAAATTAGATTAACTTAATTAAAACTAACCTTACTTATCTTAGGCACGACCGACCTAAGCATATAAAGACGGTCATTAAGCTTCTTCCTCCGCCGCCTCTCCGCCATCAAATTCTTGGCTGGCAACCCCTTCCTCTTCCCTTTTCCTTTCCCTTCCCCTTCCCCAACCCCACCTGTGACAATACTATTTGTTTTCGAGTTGGAAAATCCCCCATCAAAATCACAACTGAAATTACCATTATCACTATCATTAATATTATTAGCACTATTAACTCCAACAGTATTCCCTTCACCATCAGCTTCCTCAATTTGCTCATCAGTATCATAATTCATCATTGGAACCCCAAAACTCCCTTCCACTTCATCCTCCTCAACATTAACAACATCCCTTTTCCTCTTTCCTGTCAAACCCGAGCCCATCATGGCCTGTTTTTGAAACAAACTGGGCTCAACGGGAGGAAGGCCATTAGTATGACCCATATCAAGTGGCATCAACATTTTCACCCTGTTGGGATCAATACTATCAAACCCGGAAAGCTCAAAATAGGAACTTGGCTGATGATTCTGAACCGGAGGAAGAAAAGCCAAACCCGGTTCAGAAGAGAAATTGAAAGACGAAAATTCAAGTGGATTGAGGAAAGAAGAGTGAGGTAATTGAGAAGAAGAAGACGACGTGGTCTGCATAGTACAAGGTAAAATCATGTTATCTGGGTTTAATTGAAGTGGTAGTGGATTGATAATGTTACCGGCAGTGAGATACCAATCACCACCGTCAAGTGGTGGACGAGAAGTCCATGAAACGGTGTCGTATTGTTCTCCTGTATCTTCCATGCATGCGACGCCGTTAGAAGTTGACAACATTTGTGTTAATTTTATTTATGTTTTGATTGAGAAGGAGAAAAGGTAAATTGGCTTTTTGGATTGAGAAAAGTGCAGAAAAGGTACGAAGATGCAAGATGACTGGATATAGAAGTTAGCTAATGGCCGCTATAGGCTATAGCAATTAGCAGCTTATTTTATTTTATTTATTTTTTTATTTTTGGTGGGAGGTGGAAATATATTAAATATTTAAATTTAAAAGGAAAAAAGAGGGGCGGGTAAGGCTAATAGCCGCTAGTTGAGGGTGATAGAGTGATTGGGATAGGAAGATAAGGGCGGGGTTAAATGACACGGTGGGTGAGTGTCGTGCACGGTGCTTCCCAGTTAGACACGTGGTTACTTATTTATGAACGCGCTATCTTTGTTCACGGGTCACGGGTATATACTACTACTCCTACTTGATTGATTGTATATTTATTATATCATACATACAAAAATATCATAAAATCAAATTTGAAAGACTTACTATCAAAAAATAAATAAATTTGAAAGAGTTGTAGACTAGTACACCCCTTGTTTCTAATACATCCTAAACACTTTTCATTTTCTCATTTAAACTTTCTAATATTTTTATTTTCAACTAATTATGTATAAATTTCAATTTCTTTTAATCAATCATTTTATAAAAAATTATTATCCAAATATATTATAAGAAACTACAAGATGAATTGTATTCTCATATTCACATCTTACCACTACTCTACTAGAAATCCAAATGAGTAGAGCCGATAATTTTGATTAATTGATTGAGTTTAATAAATTTGATTTCAAGCTAACTTATTGTTATTTTAAAAAAATAACACATAATTTAAATTTAAAATAATAGATAATTTAATGGCTGATTTAAAAAATATTTTGAATTCATTGAGATTATTCACAATTGATTTGGATTATATTTGAATTTCTTAGGGATTGTCAACCCTAAAATCTATTTTCATCAACTGAGTTGAAAGAGTTTGTCAATGAGCACTTGATACGAGAGTAAAATCAAACAAGTATTTGAAAATGCGAAAGTTGTTGATTATTAATATGATTATTAATAAACCTGTATGTATGGCACATAATCTAATTTAACCTCAATTTATTAAGTAATCAATAAATATTAAACACATTGTAACAAAGTAATACTAGAGGGGACTATTGGACGTGTTGTATCAAATTCACATAGTAATTCACCTGTTACTTGTTTACTTAAAGAAACAACATAAACTCATCCTATGTACTCCAATTTCTTAACATATTAGATTATAAGTTACCCACTTATCAATTTATATCACACAATTTTACGATTTTAAATCAATTCATTAATTCAAAATTCAAACAAATTATTATTATAATTGAATTAACAATCAAATTATGTTGAGAATCAATAGTAGACACAGTTTAATTAAAAACTCAAAAATTAAGAATATATGTTAAAGAAAAACAATAAATTAAAACTATTAATTCCAAGAGTTATTTATAAATACATCTAATTGATCATGAAATACAAAGGTCATATCCATTAAACCTATTTGATTAAACGGCTTAAGATCTTTCCTCTAGTTCTATTAATTTTGTCTAGTTCGAAACAAATTGTTGAGACGAGCCGTGTCGTGTCATTCCCATTTTAATTATTATTTGTACATTACTGCTTTTGAGGACGATTTCTAATGCTTCTGTATGCATGAATCATAGAAGTAAATTATACTCATGTGGCTTTGAGCTTGAATATGTCCAAATCTAAGAGAGAAAAGCAACCATACAGATTGCAACTTTCAAGACTCTGCATGCAGACACAAGCTGGCACAAATCTAATTTGATATCATCACTGACAAGAGACTAAGATGAACTAGTCAAAGGCAAAAACGAACACATACTAGACAAGAGACTGCTCGTTTTCAGCTAAAAACTTTACCCCGTGAACTCACCAAGAAAATAAAGGGTCCAACATACACGAGGATCAAGCAGTTGAAGAATTACATAAAGTTGGTTTATCATTAACTCATGGTCTATAATCAGTCCTCATCAACTGAATTGGGTTTATTTCTACTTTTTGCTTTATATTATCGTATTCTATTCACATTCCCACTTGGAGAGGACTCAATGATGTTATGTTTTGACTTGGTTTTCATCATGAACTTACCAGATTTAGTGTACCATTTTTACAAATTGGATTTGTAATTAATCTTCATGAAATTACCAATTTAAAACTTCTTTGAATACTGAATACAGGATGCATAAAAGAAACTGGTGCTTCTTATTAGAAAAATCCACATAATGAAACCTAGTAATCTTTGAGATGAAAAGTATACTGATATTGACGATAGTTGCTAATATATTCCGCCCTATAAGGTTCCAACTATCCACAAGTATTGACAAACAATTCTCAGTTTCAAATAGGCAAGTCTGTGATAAACCTTAATGCTTGGATGTTAGAATAAAGAGAATATACACATTACCGCACTGCAATTCCGCAATATTGAGATCATTGGCATTGCCACTAGTGTTCAAAACCCGTCCCCCAAATCCCCTAAAAAAATTTGAAGGTGCAATATATAGCAAAATCTATCTCAAAGAATAAGTCTGAGCTAACTAACCTGTCTTAAGCATTGACATTACAGGCCAGATCAAACACTCTTTGCAATTACGACACTTACGGGATATGTAACCTTCCTCAATGATAAAATTCGGTAGGGAAACAAGTGATAGCTCCAGCTGGTTGACCCGCGATCAGGAGAGATTTATGTAGTAAGAGGTTCAGCAAATTCTGACCTAATTCAGAAGCCTTGCGCGAATTTGATAGTAGGCTGCATATTTCTTTTCCTGATTCAAGACAATAGAAAAAGAGGTGTTCAGGCAACCAATATATAAGATGCACTTTCCCACAAGAAATAACAACTTTGCAAGATGTTAAATGGAAACCTATATGGTATGATTAGTTGGAACCTAGCCAGCACATTCTGAAGCTTCTGCTTGAGTTGTTGAGCACTCTGATTCCTCTGGGCATGCTGTAATCATGCAAACATACTATCGAGACGAAAAGAAATTATGAAAGTTAAGAAATAACTAAAATGAACTAATTGAAACTCACTGAGCCTATTCAGAAGCAAAAATCAAGCACCAATAGAAGTACACAAGGCTTCAATCACTAGATACAGATAAGACTTAAGCATCAATTATACAGACAATTACGTTAGACCGAATAACACATCTAGGACCTAACTAGTCAACAGAACTGCATAGCTACATAGATGATCATGACATTCAGATTAAACTATGACTCAAGAACTGTAAGATTCGTGCAAAGGAAAATTCAGAATCAATTATATGGATCATGAAGTTGATTTCTTATACCTTTGCTTCATTAATGGGCTTGGTTTGAGCAGTAGTAGCTGATTCAGGTACAGAACAAACTGACTGTGTTCTAGAGCTAGCAGGCTACAATTAAATCACTTGGAATAATTATATTCACGACCAAACATGACAAAACAACTTTCTCTTGTATAAAATGTCCCATAAGCAAGAGATCTACTTGCCTCTTCAGCATGAAATCCTGTCTCATTTGTTTCTTGAAATTCTGTGAAAGAGTATGTATCAGTATCACAATAATTTTATTAAAAGACAGCAAAAAGTGAAAGCACCATTTATTGAAGAATGAAAGCAAACAAAAGCCATAAATCTTTGCACTACCGTCATCTCTTTTGGGAAACGATGTCCATCAACAAGAAATTGTTTTTGGAGAACCAATCAACCAATGTTCGACTAAGAATACCACTATCTTATCTTGCTTATCTTGAACTAATTGACTACCAATATAAACATCAACATTATCCCATTACCTTCCAAGGAAGGGTAACCGGGTTGGGGTCATTCATAGCACCAACCAAGAACTATGATGCTCTAACTTGCCATTAAAACTACTTTTGCACTCATGTCAGAAATATGCAACAAGTTTACTAGTAACATACATTTGCTGCTTCACTATCGTAAGGAGCACGAACAGTTTATTGGCTTCACTAGCAATTGCCTTATGACTGCTATTTATTTGAAGGATCAATATCTTGTAGTATTTAAGGATAAGACTAAAATATTGAAACAGAAGTATATATATTCCAATAGTTTGTTCATAAGAATGCACCAATTTCACATGTGATTCAGGTTTATGACCTCCAAGAGGTGCAACTCACCCAAGTCCGAACAAATTAGGAAGGACATGGGTGAGCTGCACCTCTCGAGCACATGACATGGGATGGTAGTTGGAGACGCAAGACCCGTGTCCAGGAGTCTCGGTAGCTTCCTTGTAGATACACAAGTTTTTCCCTAGTGGTGCCATAGCTGTTTTTTCTTTTCTTTGGTCCTGTTAGTTTTTGCCTCTTAGTTTGTGCTCTGTTTTGTGTTCTGTGTTTTGAGGGCTTTCTGTGCACGGCGTTTCTGGAGCTGAGGGGCTCTTTTGGATCGCAAGCTCCTTGTGAGGAGAGTATTGGTTTGCCTTCTACCCACCCTCCCCAGACCCTGGCCATTACTATGGGCGGATAGTGGAATGAAGATGATGATGATGATGCTATTCAGATTTATGACAATACCATAGGGCAGAGAGCTTGGACTTAACCAAAGTTAGGCCATTTATAGATGTTACACAAGAACACAATCTCAAACATGAACATTATAGTTTCAGTCTGTTTCATTGAGGAATTTTGTAAGTTTTTGATGTTGGAAGAGTGAAAAGCAAAAACATTCAATTACATGCAAATATGCAATCCTTGAATAGATTGAACATGATCTAGAAGTAAAAGGCTTTTAGACAAGCACATTGGACCACAGAAACAAAGAAAAACCCAATAACAATGCATTTGCAGAAAATAAGGTAATAATACCTCCAAAGCCTCCCAAAGTAAGCAAAGATTCAGACTCCTTCCTCGTGTCAACCTTGGAATCTTCAATCCTGGACGTTCGATATGAATAATAATAAGAAGCACTGGTTAGAACTTAGAACAATCACAAAGTTCGAAAGAAGATAACATAGGGAAAGAAGAAGATAACATAGGGAAAGAAGCACATCCGAACGCTTTTAAGCCAACAGTCCAACAACTCAACTTTAGCTGAACAACTCACCCTCCACTATCAATTGTCAAACATTTCGCCCAACTTTAGCAGGTGAACAAACAAGTCTAGAACTTACGTAATTAAGAAATTGAATGGGTGTGAGTGGAGAAACTGTAATGTATACAGTATACAAAGAGTTCTTAGAGTGGACCTATCAAAGCCTATAAATCAGTGTAACATTTTCATTGTTCCTTTCATTTCCTTGATTGTTATATATTTTTTTATGTTTCCTGCTTTTGGAAGAAAAGGGAGAGCTTGGAACCAACTTGTATTTAATTAAGCTTGATAAATTGATCATGAACCGCAATGAAATCAGAACTATAGCAGGGAACATACTGAAAAAGACTAATGTATTCTGCATACTAGATTAATATGCTGAAGAAGTTTCACCCCTCAGATATGAAAAGTTACAAAGATAGGTTGTCAACCTTCTCATTTCTTCTCCGGGATTCTTACATTTCTCTGCGCTTTCAGCTATTGACAAAAATGCTTTTTTATCCTGTAAAATGGATCATAGCATTACAAGTGCAGTTAAATGTAGAATCTGTGGGGATCTAAAGTGAGGAACCTGTATCATTGTTTAAGGATTTTCCCATGACAATCATGAATTTATCATCAAATGTTGACATAAAAATGTGCATGTTAGGAAGTTCAAGAGAGATAACGATTCTTTGCAAGGATTTAAAGGTCGTATTTCAATTCCTAATGATTGAACTATATTACTATATGTATGATGATCACTATCGATATAATGAATACTATGAGGAACTCTTTTAGGCATTTTACGTTCATAATGTTCAATAAGAATGCATAATTCTGATAGGTGTCTGATAAAAAATAGAGCATTATGATCCATATTTGTTGAAGGTGCTATACATATTAAGAGTAGGCATACAATAAAGCAGTAAGTTAGACTGAATATGACAGCTGCTCTAAAGACCTCATTCATATCTCTGAAAGCATGCTGGATCTTCCTTAAGGCAATTGCTAAACTCTTCAATTCAGAATCCAGAGCCTGTCAATTGATATCGTAAGAAAAAGTTAAAATTAAGAATCAATATAGAATGCATAGAATATGAGAAAATAAAACTTTTTACCTGCTTCTCTGATATTAAATTTTGTATAACAGCATCCTTCTTTGACAGAGATCTCTGAAGGTGAAAGTGGTTAAAGCGCAACATTGTGAAATAGATCACACCAAGGACTCAAAGCAATTACTTAAAATGCACTACAGTCAGCATTAATCAGAAGGATATAATTTCTAATTGTGCTTGACTTTTGTTACTATTCCTTTCTGCTTCAAGCTTTGCTTCCAATTCATAAATGACCTTGTCTTTTCTCTGCAGCTCATCCTTGTAATTCCCAAGTTTATTTCCCATCTCTTTTATTTTTTCTGCGAGACACATATTACTGAACACTGTTTCTATCTGAATCCATCAGCAAAAGATTTGACCAAGTAGCAAAACAGAGAATGGCAAATTACCCATAAATACTTTCTCAACCTCAGGAAGCTCATCAAACTTTCTTTTTAAGCCAATTACTGCCCATTAAAAGGAGTCAGAGAAGTGAAAATGCAATTGATGCAACAAAATTCAAATACGCTTTTTGCAACTAAGAAAATAAAAATAGCAGATAGACAGAAAAGGCCATAAAAATGAATTTGAACTAGCTACATGCCTATTTCCTCTTTGTCATTAATTACATGCCGCACATTATCAACAAATTGCTTTACACACAATGCCTCCTTTTCTATAGAATCAAACAGTAACAAGTGAGACTTCAGCTTCTCTGAGAAATATTTGAGCTTCCGGTCTCTTGCTTCAATTGAACGTTTCATATCGTTTGTTGATTCCTAACCAAAAAAAAAAAAAAAAACAAATCTCATTCCATAGTTAAAAGCTCATCTCTGCATCCGAATGCATTTTGTCCATTGGGACTGTTGTACAATTGCAGGTGTACAATACCACCTAGGCTTTAGATAAACAGAAACTACCACATTATACATGCAACTCAAAACAAATTCAGAGCATTTTTAAAAAAATTTAACTGGACCAAAGCCAACAGATCACTACCATAAGAAAAATGGCACAAGTTATCTGGGGTGTGTGCACCATTTCAACATGGAAAAGGCATTATTATCCTGCATTCCTGTCTTCTAAACATGTGCAGCTTCAATGTTTTTACTCAGAAAAGGAAATTTGGGGGTGGGAACTAGGAAGAGAATCAAAGTAAACAAGATTATAGGTGGTTGCTGAATATATTTTAAAAAAACAGGCAACCATTTATCCATCCAGATCTAAGGTATATCTCAAAAGTCAAAATAAGTTGCAACTATTGTTAGAAATGCAACAGAGTCAAAGGACATAAATTTTTGTATTTACATGGAGAAGATATAATTTGATCTACAAGTGGAGTTCCTCCGCCTCGTTTGATACTCGTTCATAAATGGTGGTGATAAGAATGATATTTAGTGTTGATTTCATAAAATCTATTATGTCATTCCCATGGCAATGATGCTCGGTTGCTCACATCCTCAAATAAATATTTTTCTTCGTAGTTTATATTACCACTTGCCATTACCACTTAGCACTACTCTCCCAAGTGGTAATGGATGTGAATAAATTTTGTTAAAGAAAAAATGATTATAGTAGGACAAGCATCATCATCATAAACCTTGTCAAGTAAATTTCCTAGCTAAATGACATATAATTCATATTACTGTTCCAAGCATTCAATACCAAAAATCTAAAGGGCTACAAAAATACTTAAAATTTATCAAGTAATGGCAACTATCCAAGAGTTGTTATAGCATGTTAAGTGGTGACTCAATAATGAACTCTATGGTTAAATGAAGGGTTTGGTAGAAGCGTGTTGTAGCATCGGATGCATTGGTGAGCAAAGGAGCTTGGCGCCTACCTTGGTATTGCATAAGAAATTTGGTGCTATATAGGTGTGCTTGGTTGGCTAATGGGTAATGCGGGCTGATGTACAAAGTTTCTTGGACGCACTTTTTATAACTCAGATGAGCTTACTTGTCAGACATGCAGTACACATACTACACAAGCTCGGACAAGCAAAGTTGTTGTCATGGATGAGAAAAATGGTCTGTAGCACGAGGAAAACTTCTGGATGCAGGGACTCAAATGCTCATGCGAGCCTATAACACTCTTGGGGAGAACGTATAGTTCCAAAACCTTATATATGGGGATGCTCCTTGTGCTCGAGCTTGTACTCCACGTCATAGAGTAAAAACAAAGCCGCATCACATCACATCGACTGCATTGTAAAAGGTATTCAAAATAAACAAACCGATAATTCCCACGCTATTAGGTTTAAAAAACCGCATTTTGGGTTGTATCCATAGTGTAAAAACAAGGTTGCATCACTCCCATAAGTGTATCATTGTTTGTTACAAAAACTGCATCACTCCCACAAGTGTATTATTGTTCTGTTACCGCAATCGAGACCGTACCACATTTTTACACAATGCTCCATGTACTCAGAAGAGCAACTGCACTTTGTATGCGGGATTTGAAATTAAACTAACTTTAATTTCTTGGGATACTTGTACATATTTGCTTCATTTCAACAAAAATGGGAGAGCTTCACAAAGGAGTTTGAGAGCTATTGTAAGAGAGGATTGAGAACCACAAAAGAGAGGGTTTAATAAAATTGGACACGGGGGGGGGGGGGGGGGGGGGGGGGGGGGGGGGGTTTATAGTCTTTAAACGATTTGCTTGAGGGATTTTCCTATCTCCCAAATCGGTGTGTTCTTCTCTTTCTTTTCTTCTTTAATTTCAATGTTTCATGTTCATGTATGTTTCTCAATGATTAAAATTTTGAGTGTATATATGCAAACATATAGTGACAACTTATACCCTAGATTATTAGCCACTTAGTCCTAACATACCATATCAAATCTTTTCTATAAACATAAGAGGACATCACAAATAACATTCAATGCATTGAACAGATGCAACACTCCAATGCACCAAGTTTTCTTGTGTCAAATAGGAGTACAATGAGAATTGAGGTAAACACAAAAAAAAAAACCTAACATTCCAAGTTTCCAACTTCAACAAATCAATCAGACAAGTCACTTCAAACATCTCTTTTTCTCTGAAATAATTAGTTCTTCCTGTCTACAATGCATGTATGCTTATTAAATTACACACATAATATCTATAGAATCTACAAGTTCCGAATGCTTTCAACCTACTTGAACCTTATTCGTACAACAACAATGTCAGAGTCTTAATCTACAAATATTAGATTGACCCTTATTACAAATATATTATAAACAAGTGTCTTTAAAATGGATACATCCGTCTACAACATTGCTTCGAGATCTTATAGTAACATTCATTACATAGGATAGCAATTTTACCCTATCAAACTCAAGCAACGAGTTTCTAAATCTGCTCTTAATAAACACAGAAACAAGTCGCAATAAGAAGAAAAACCTGGTAAGCATTAACAAATTGCTCCCTTGATTGTAAAAGATTTTGCACAGTAGCATTCAAATCCTTTTGCTTGATTTCAAGCAAAGCATTATCGTTTTGGAGATAACTCACCTGTTAAAACAACAATTATCAACATACAAATTAAATTGCTTACAAACATTTCACCAAACAGTTGAACTGCAAATTTAAAGTAAGATATCTTACTGTTCTTTCCAACTTTTCTCGCGCTTCATTCGACGAAGCGAGTTCAGATTCCAATTCCTTCAACTTCCTCCCGAATTCCTCTTCCAATTGCTTCTGTTTCTAATAAAATGTTACGAAAATTTAAAAATTAGTCATTGTGAAACTGAAAACTGATTCAATTGAAAGAAAAAAAGAAGGAAAACCAGGATTGAAAGACGAAGTCGCTCCCCTGAAGACCGTTCTCTTTCCTGATTTGCAGGAGAGAAAATGAGAGAGAAGGGGAAAGAGGAAGAAGAAGCGACAGCAGTAGAGAGAAAAGAAGCTTACTCGAAGATCTTTGACCTCGGATATTAGGACACGAAGATGGAGTTTTAGTCTGGAAAGTTTGAGCAACTCCATTTTTCCTCCAAGTGTACCTTCTTCTTCCATCAATGGCGTATTATTAGTTACTCATTTTATACACTTTATATACTCCAAGGTCTTACTTGCAAATACCAATTTTTGAACTCTTACCGCCAATGAGGAACTCTACATTAATAATCAAAATTAATACTCATTTATGTTAGTAAAGTTCATTATGATAATGGTGTTGCTTAGGAATCCAAATATCCAATTAGCAGATTGAATAAAAAAAAAATCATTTTACAATCTTAAATGTTCTATTTTCTAGGATTAAAAAAGTTAAATTATGAAAATTTATTATAAATTTCCATTACAAAATATAATAGACTACATTAATTTTTCAATTATAACAAAGCACAAACAGTCAATCTCATATATACATGACGACATAATTTTTAATTTTTTTCTTGCCAAAAAAACCTAAATGTAAAAAAAAAAAATATTTAACAAATCAGCAAATATTTTACATCTATAAAACAAGATATGCTTCGTGATAAATATACAAATATTCTTTGTCGTGAATGTATATTGAGTATAATATTAATTAATTTGGTTTATTTATAAGAAGCTGATAGCATTATAGCAATCGATGAAAATTAAGATATTTTGTGTATTTACATAGAAAATTATGTAAATAAATTACTAAAGCCAAGATTGAAATAAATAGTGAGTATAGCAGCAAGAATTATTAATGATTGGGAAAGTAGTTTATAATTGTGTGGGTGACTATAATTGGAATATAAATTAAGCCAATAAATTAGTAAAGTCACAATTCAAATAAATAATTAGATAATTGTAAAAATTATTATCAATTGTGAAAGTAGTTTTACAAAAATAATGAAAAATCCTTGAATGGTGTTTGGTGCACTTACATATGTTGTTTTAATAATCATCTTATCTCATACTCAAAAACAAGTGATCAAAGAAAACAGCTAGTCTTGTCTTGTCTTTGCTGGAAAGCTTTAGATTAGAATTTATATACATGCATCAATCTATCCTATTATCTTATTGCCAAATTATTAAAGATTCAAGCCGCAAGGGTTCATTGGCTGTTGTTGAGCGTCAATTATCATTATAATTAATCAACTAATATTTAAACATTGCATATTACGACACATATACAATGTATCTTCATTCATGCCAATTACTCATTCTGTCCCATATAATTGGTACTTGGTGAAACAAATAGAGTTCATAAAGTAAAAAGAGTTGAATTTATAAAAAAGATTTTAAAAATTTACTTTTGTGAATCTATCGATAAGACTCCATTACTAAAAAATGGTATAAAGTAAATGGGACCATGCAAAATAAAAATTTGGAGCAAATTATATGAAACAGTGTGAGTAGAGATTAGGACGTAAGGAGGATGATATACAACAGGTTAAATAAATTTTAAATATTGTCACGCAAGTTAATTGAAACGCACTCAAATAATTATATTGTATATGGACACTACATGACAAGAACAAATCATTTAGCAATTCATATATATTCAATGATGTTTATAGAAAATAAATTAGCTTTAGCGTAATTTTTTATAAAATATTTCTGTCATTTTTATGGTGGAAATGTATAATAGTCACGTAATTTACATATAAAACTTCACTCTAAATGAAAATATTAGAAAATCTTAGAACAAAACTAAAGGCATGGACCATGACCTTTAAGAAAGAAAATCCAATACTCGACCACCTTTGGATTAATTTTCTTATAGTCAATGCTCTTCTAACATGTAATCTTTTACACTTTTCGAAATGTGTACGGACGGTGTATGATCACACAAAATCCCTTTGATAAGTAGCCTCGATATATTTTAATTTAGTTTATATTTTTAGTTTTAAATTAAATATTTATATTTTGACTTTAATTTTTAATAATAAAATAAAATAAAATCCTAAAAATCATATGCATTTATATTCAACACTTAATAATAATAATAACCATAATGCAAGATCAATGGTGTATGAGAGTTTTGTCCAAATCATAAATACTAAATGACTTTACTTTAAATTATACATATTTATACTAATTTTGCACAAAACAACGTTATACTTCTATATAAATACTCCATACTCTTAAATGTGTACGTAATATTGTGATACTAATGTTTCACATGACATCCCACGTTTAAACTAATTTGTATTGTCAAAGTACAATTATAGAGGCATAAAAAAGAGGAAACATCAAGAGCAATAAAAAAAACACCCAACAAATTCGTAAAAGACCACATGGCATGAATCTCAATAACTCATTAATACTCGATAGTCCTCGCTCGTTAGATTCGATCCCAAAAAATAGTACGTAATCACTTATCCGTCTACTCAATTTTCATCAATTTAATCATAAATAGGCACACAAACAAAAAAAGAAAAATTATTTCCCTACAATAATACTAATTATTGATTAACCATAAATAATACCAAATTAGGGGTATTTTCCTAGAATAATACCATTTTTGTTTATTAACTAATTTACCAATTTTTTTTGTCTTATAATCACCTATAGTTTAATTTTTAACATGTTAGGGATTTTCTAAGAAAACAGCCCTTTATATTGATATTATTCATGATTTAGTTAGTATTATTATAGAGAAATTAACAAAAAATTATATTATTCACGGTAATTTTTCCAAACAAAAAATACACGAGGCTTCTATGATTTTAAACACTTTGTTCGTTGGAGTAATTCATCACATACTTATAGAAGTACTGCACGGTATTGAGTAATCCAATCATCATATGTTCTTTTATATTACTCTGAAGTTTAAAATACAGTAAAACTTTTAGTAACAGAGAAAGTAACAAATAAAAAAAATGTAGGATATTTATTTATTTTAAATGTGTATTAGGCTCTATTACTATTATTATTGTTATTGTTTCATCAATCAATTTATTTATAAATATACATATAGTAGTATTTATTTTCTTTTAATAACGCATTTAAACTTTATTATATAGCTTAAAAGTAATTATGAGAAGATAAGATAAATTTATTCTGTATATATCAAAAATTTTAAATGTAACACGTAACATTGGTGATTCTTACATCTCCTTATGATTAGTAAGTATAGTGTCCAGCTCTCTTGTCAAATCCCAAATGAGACCAAACAAGGTTTTGACAAGAATTCATGCTTATATAACTCTACAAATTTAATTGTGGACACTATTCGATCTTTAGTTTATATATTACCATGTAGTGTATTCGTATATCCTTGTGTAAAAATGGATACTAAATGAAAAGACGGATACATATAATTTTCAATTTTCAACAATATAATTTCTTCACAATATACTTCTATTTTACTATAAAATTATTCGTACCAACTTGAAATATAATGCTAATACCAACTTGAAATATCATTTTTTAAACTTTTAGTCTTATTTTCTCTTTTTAATTCGTCATGATAAAATTATTTAAATTTTATTTTTGACTATAAATTACATTTTATTTTTAGTTTTCATATACTTATTTAACTTTATCTTGTCAATATCAAAAACTAATAGAGACAAAACAAGTGCTCTTTCATTCCTCTCGATTTACTTGTAGCTATTGTGTGATTCTTTATATATGAAGTTCTAAATTTTACCATATTGTGTAATAAATTAGGATGAACTAATAATTCTTTAGAGAAATTATATGTTTATGCTTATCAGTATCACAAAAGATGATACTCTTAAGGGTCAGTAGTATCAGTGTATTCGGTTGTTTGAACAATTTAACATACTCTCTTCCATTCAGCCTAAATGTCTCATTTGATTTTTCATTTTTCACACTTGTCGAGACAACATTTTAACTCTTAATATCTTAAATTATTCTTAATTAAAAATTATAAAAAGTTGATATTAATAATCCTTGTATTGAGACGAATTAAACAAGATCCTACATGATTATATTTTAACTTATAGATTAAGAGTAAAATACAAATTAAAAGTGATAAGTGAATAGTGCCAAAAATCAAATGGGACATTTAGGCTGAATAGAAGGTAGTATTTACGTATAAATAAATGATGATTTGATGATCAAATCATCTAATGTCAATAATTGAGAAGCTAATTATTCAAAATAATTTATTACTAGGTATATACACATGCTATACATATGATTACAAAACTATTTCATAAAAATATATATAATATTAATTTAGACATTGTTCTTACATTAATACAAATGTTATTTTTGACGATTATATCTTTAAAGTTTTAACATAACCAAAAATATATCAACTAATTATAATACAAAATATCTTCAATTTATGTTAAGTTTATCAAATAACCTTTTTTTAATAAAAAATATTTACTAACCATTGAAAATAAGTGATATTTAAAACAAAAGCTGCTCATGTGCTTACTAAACTTGATCATCATAACAACATATATTTGATTATTATGAAATCCATCACTACACAACACGTCAACATGAAAATAAATTAAACATCGTCTTCATCAATATTTTTTTCTCTTTGCTTTTATTTTATCTCCACTCAACTCTTCAAATTTTGATCTGAATTTATAAACCTTATATCTTTCTCCACATCTACACCAATAAAATTTCTGAGATAAAATTATATATTCACATAGCAACGAAACAAAAACTCATATCTTTCTCTAGTTTTATCTCAATTTTCATACTAATTGAAATAATCAATAAACTCAACTCTTAAAACACCATCTAATCTTTCTTAATTATGTCGGATGCGCTAAATGAAGACTTTGAAATTCAATCATTTAAATAAGGCATGCTATGTATGTGACATTAACAAAAAATCTTAAAATTTTGTCTTTTCATCTTCAATATAAAGACAAAGAGTTTTATTTTCTAGCATATGTATGTTTATATAGAGAAAGATGAATTTAATTGATAAAGACTAAGAGTTTCAATATAATTAAATTTAATTGATATTTAGGAGTTTCAATACAAAAAAGACATAAGAATATTAAAATTGAATTAATTTGGCGGTAACTAATGAAATTAGTCCGTAAAATTAGCTTTTTCAATTTAACACCAAATGCTACCTATTACTTCAAAGGGGCCAGGGGGTATCAAATGGCATAAGAAAGTACTTGAAGATAAAAAGTGGCCACTCCCACTAGATTTCCAAAATTTTCTTTCTAGAGCAGTTCAGTATATGTCGTTGGAGTGACCCCACATGGATGACATCCCAATCTCTTTCTCTCTCAACTCTGTTTCAAGTTGCCAAAACTAACCAAAACCAATTGCTTTCTCACTTTCCCTATGTTTCCATCTTTCTATTTTCATACACCCTACTTTTGTGTTGCCTTTGTTAAACACGTGGACAATTGGAAATTACATAGGAGTAGTGATGTATACTTCTTTGAATTAATATATGAGAAATTTTGTAGTTAATAAATAGAGGTATTATTTGAATATTGGATTGATTTTGAGTCGGATAATTTAGATCGGTTTAAACACAAATTATATATCTATTTTAATTTTTACATAATAGTAAATATATTTTTATAGTCGAGTTAAATTAAATTCAATAATAAATCTAATAGCAAATGTATGGAAAACAATACTTCAGGAATCAAAAGACGCGTCAAATGATTTGATAAGATAGCTACAAATACCCATCTATCTCTAAAATATTCAATTCATAAACTTCATTACCCTTTTTATTATATAGTCACCCCTTTTTTTAATAAAATTACTAAAATGCTTTTAAATTTATTTTTAATTATAAAATCAACCATTATTATTACTAAACTAAATTTATTAATAATAAATAAATTAAAATAAAAAATATTAATTTTAAAAAAAAATAATTTTATAAAATCGAAAAATAAACCTAATCACACGTTTTGTGTTGAAATTTGATACATAATCACTCTTTTGGCCGAAACTTTTGATAGGAAAATCACATTAGTGCAATATTTGCGGCATTAGAACCTAGACTTCAAGATCTTTCCAATGATATATTATATGCCCAAGTCCGATAACCGAGCGAGAAACGATGATCGTTTAAAGTTTGTTTATGCTGAAATTTAATACATGTTTAATCTTTTGGGCATAACTTTTTATAGAAAAATCGTATCAATGCAAGGTTTTCGGCATTAGAAACTAGACTTTAAAAATTTTCCATCGACATAATATATGCCGCGGTCTGGTCGCGCGTGACTGAATGTTAGAAATCACTGCAAATTTTAAACGGTCGTCATTTCTCGCTCGATTGTCAGAGTTGGGCATATAATACGTCGTTAAAAAGCTCTTGAAGTCAAGTTTCAAATGCCACAAACCTTGCATTAATAAAATTTTTCTATAAAAATTTATGCCCAAAAGATTTAACATGTATTAAATTTCAGAACAAACAAACTTTAAACGATCGTCATTTCTTGCTCGGTTATCGGAATTGGACAAATAATATATCATTGGAAAGATCTTGAAGTCTAGGTTCTAATGTCGCAAACATTGCAATTATATGATTTTCCTATTTAAAGTTATAGCCAAAAGAGTGAACATGTATCAAATTTTAACACAATCATATTGATTCCGCAATCATATTGATGCACATTTTCGTTGGCCATTGTAATTCGATTTTTAGTTTTAGCTTGTTTTAGTTCAATGAGTGTTTAGAGAGAGTTTTTAGAGAGATATTACAGATTAAAGGTTTGAAAAGTAACCATGAGCAATCTTGGAAGTTCAATATATAAGGGATGGCGATAAAATAAAAGGATGACGATGTTTAATAATGCCCATATAATATTTACAACTCTTAAATCTTATTCACTTAGTATATTTCTATCAATTTGTTAGAGAACATTTTATTTGTGCTAAACTGCTAATTATATATTAAATCATAGATGGAGAATCCCTAAACTACGAATACTATTAGGAAAAAAAAATTATTTTGAAATGCTAGGTTAGATTTGGTTGTGATCGCAAAACAAATCAAATTTCTAAGTAACGATTCATCTATTTGAAATAAGGTTTTATATATTTCAAAACCATGCAACAGTAAAAATTCTAATAACTTGCATTTTCTGAAGGTTATGTTAATAAATAAATTCGAATTAAACGATGTTTATTATTTGTTGTTTAGTATTCTTGTACTTTTAATTTGTTGTTTAGTAGTCTTGTACTTCTAATTTGTGGAGTGATATTTGTTTATGATATTTCGAAGGTGATTCTTTCAAAGTGAAAAGAGGAAAGTTTCATAGTATGTTTCTATATTTCATATTAAATATTAAACTTATTTCAATCTCGAAATAATTTAAATGAAACATATATCTTTTAGATAGTTAATATCTATTGATGCTACTGATTAATATTTTAGAATTTTAAAATCTGCCTAAATTTTAGCTAGAGAATAAAAATATATATATATATATATATATATATATATATATATATATATATAAATTAATAAAATAAATATTGAGATTAGAAAATGAAACAAAAGTTGATGTGGCTAAATAAAAATTACAATATACTCATTAATTTAATTATCACATGTGTTAGGGAATTTTTGAGTTTTGAGACCATAGCTATAGTAATTGCAACTAGTGTTGCACTTCTATAGCTTTTGAGAATCACACGTCTTTATGATTATTACTTTGTTTCAATAAAGTTGTCTTATTGCTAAAAATCATAATAATTAAGGAGTTGTACATACTAATAATAGTAGTTAAAATAATGAGTATTTAAAAACAAAAAAATATAAAAAGTAAAAGGAGTGAGATCATATCTTAAAATATAAATTAAGTAATGAAATAAATTAAAATAAAAAATAAGTTAAACTGATTGAAAAAAATAAATATTTGATTATTACTTTTTAAAGTGAGGTTTATCATATACCTAGATGACTGAATTTTACCAATATTGTGGGAAATATTGTATAGGAGTTGACAAAAGCAAAGCAATAGTTGTAGTACTATACCTAGTTGTTTCATTGTTTGTGTCATTGTGTGTGTCTAGTCATACATTTGACGAAGAATTTTATTGGTACGCCTACTTTTAATTATTTTTGTTGCTTTAACATTTTGAGTTGTGTTTGATATGATAAATACTTTAATCTAATGGGTTCATGATTCACCTTAAAAAAAAAATCACCATTTATAAGTCATTTTTACGTATTTAAAGAGAGTGTATGGATTAATAGGTCAGAGTACTCCAGATTCAAACCCTTTATTTTTTAAACTCAAATCCACTTGATCTCAAAAATGAATTTAGATTTTAAAATTAAAAGGGGGTCTAATAGAGTTTTGAACTCATGTCCATCCTTAGTAGGAATCAAATATTAAGGCTAGTACTCTTTCATCTTTTTTTGGTACAAGATAAATTAAAAAAAAGGACAATGGGAATCAAATTCAATTTCTTACGTGAAAAGTGACATATGCTTCAATTGAAATAGAAATCAATTATATACTTGATATACTTCAAAGCTCATTTTACTCCTCATCTTTAAATTTGTGTATTTCTAAAAAATGAAACATGTATGAATTATATGTTAAAATAATTGTGACTTTAAAAGAATTTTTTTATACACTTTACATTAATTTGATTGTTCTAAAGTTAATTAATTTTCCATCTATTTTTCAAAATGAATTAAGACATAAAAAGAAATGACACACACAATAGTTACATGAGAAATGAATTGATAAACGATACTTAAGTTATTTTTCTATACAAAAATTGCTAATTGACCTAAACCTGATGAGCCTTTTAGATACTAATTTAACACAAAATAGTATAGGCAAACACCAATTAACAAGACTTGACGATCTAATCCAACCCCACGAAAGCAATCATATGATATTCTAATTATAAAGGTAAACACCAATCATTAGTTACTCAATTTTACTCTAATAAACTACTGGTAATGCACATCAGGTATGATTATACCTAATTAAGCTTAAAGACGATAAATAGGTTCATCAACAAAATCCATACCCACGTTCGCCTAATCGCCTAACTAATCTCTACTTTTCAACTGTACTATCCCTTCCCTTCCTCCTCAAAAGCAAAAGCAAAATCAACTAATTAATTCTCGGCAAGTTGCAAATTTATCAAATCTATACGTGTCTGATCCCCAGAACGATTGTCGACAAATGGGCCTATTTATCATGATTTAATCTGGATAACAATCAGATGGCTATATCTATTGCTATACTCCTCTATCGAAATAGATTTGCATCAAAAACAAAGGAAAGATCTTTGTGAATAAATAAATATTAATATTAAATAAAGAATGATAGAGAATTGTCTTGATGAAATTAAAAGATTATTAAAATATATAGATGACAATAAAAGAAAGTGGTGGATCATTGTCTAAAAATATAAATAATACAAAATGAATACGACGGACTAAATAATAATTAATGCAAAATGAAATTCGGAGGAATAAAGAGATTACAAGGTTAAAAGCAGAACTAGCGGAAGGAACAATGAAAATCAAACTCCCTACTTTCTTTAGCTAAAATTGATACTCCAATATTTATTATTACTCCGTCTGAAATAAGATTTAGTTATCAACAATCAAATGACTACTAATAAAGTGGCTTGTGAATCAATTGTGTATTTGTATGAATGCTAAGGTTGCCACATATAGGAATGAAAACGTGTTGAATTTGAATCGGGTTCATATGGATCCAAATTTAAAGGTCTAATTCATATTCATAAATTTTGTGAATCAAGATCTAAAACGGATCTGATAGAGAAAAATAGCTAAATATATACTTATATTAACGATAAAAATATTATAAAAAATTAACCTAGACAAATTACAAGACGTTAAAATAAGATGATTAAAAGAATGCCTTCCGAAGAAGTTGCAATGGATAGATAGTATTTGTAGACTCTTAGCCGAGTAACTTGCATTTGTGATTTGTCATTTGTCGGTCAAGAAATACAAATTAGGATGGATCATTTGAATTACATACTAAGAACGTACTAGTACGTTGATTGCTCATCTGTTAATTTATCATTTGTAAATGGGTCTATTGAACCATGGATTTGAATCCCAATCTTAATAAGAGATTTGATTCAGATCTATAATTTAAAAAAAAAGGATTTAGACCTAATTTAAATTTCATGGGGCCTAAAATTTTTTGAAATTTTTACCCTATAAAACGGATGTTAAGCCGCAATTATGAGTCAAAATAGTCAATAATTTATTGTAATCGCTAGCTACACAAAACTACTATTTTAGGCTTGTATTGGTTACACATCTAATTGATTTGAATTAGAAATGCAAGGATGCCAATAATTGATAAATTTGATCATAAGAATCTGAACATGTTTTAGCATAATATTAATTTCATCAAATAATATAATCAAAAAATAAATTAAAAAGAACATGTTTGTAATCATTTCATCAACGTGTGTTTATTGTGACGGGTTTTAACATAAAATTTATTTTAATCTTGATGATTATTTTGAGTTTATGATGTAATTTGTCAATCACTTGAAATATTTAATAATAAGAATTTTAATTGATTGTTGACTTATTATTAGAGAAGCTGGAACAATAAACTAAATATCACTAAAAAAAATGTTAAAATAGTAGTTTTCATTTTAACTATTTGACCAAGTGGTAGATTGGAAGGAACTTAGACTAGCCTATCTAGATCTTACCCGAGTCTTTTAATTAAAACGTTATTAATACTGTTATAGTATTGTGTAACATATAATAAAAAAGATCGATTACAAAATTGATTCATCACACTTCGCACATGCAAATATAAGTGTTCTACCATCCTATACTAAAATATAGTATAAAAAGAAAAATTATTTATCAAATAAGCCCATTCATCATCATCATCATCCTACTCAGTGTATCCCGTTCATAGAAAAACTATAGACTGGATCTGGAAAGGAAAGAACGGCGGTAACTCATACCCATAAAGGAGAGCGCGACCAAAGGAGTCCCCCGGCTCGAGAAACAAATAAGCCCACTATTCGTTATAAACTTATTTTGGTAAACACTAGCCCGTTTGGTTGATGGTAATGAAGTAATGAGAATGAAATGTTGTAATGGCAATAGTAATGAAGGAATGGATATAAGAATTGGTAATGAAGATTATTTTGTTTGGTGTGCATGACTAAAGAATGACAATGGAAGATAATATTCCATTGATTGCATTTGGTTGTTAGTAATAAAAAATGGTAATGACTCTTAGTTTCATTATTGTATATTTGTATCTAAAAGCATTATTGTATCTAAATTATTCTATCTAATGATTCTTTTTTTAATAATAATATTTTTTTGGATAATTACATACATTACCTTTTTTTTCTTCATTAATTTTTTTCTTCAGCTCGAAACAACATTACCTTATTTTATTACCACAGTTATACATTATTACCATTACAACCTAATATCAGGTTGTTTGATGGTAATAAAAATGACCCTTTTTGGTAATTTCATTACCTTATTTTATTACCATTCATTACCATTGAAGGCATCCAAACAACCAAATTTTTTATTACTTAATTTTATTACCATAAACGCCCTCTAATACCATGTACCAAACGGGCCATAAGGTCTAGAATATTTGCTCTTAAAATAGATTATTAGACAATTATAATATTTAGCTACATATAGAAGAGATTGATTGGTCAAGTTATCTTAATTGGTTTAAACTTTAAACAACTTGCTATCAATTATAATAAATTAACAAGTAATTAGGTATTTACCCGTGCTATGCACGGTATTCAAAAGATTTTGTTATTACAGATTTATAAAATATTTTAAACCAATGTTGCTAAAATATAAAAAAAGGGTTTAAGTAATGAACATAATTAAATAATAAGAACACATTTATGTATATATAAATATATAAGTAACAATACGGACAATTAAATTGTATTATTCTGTTATCCCACAAAAAACTAATTTTCTATTTAATTATTATACATAAAAAATTATTATTTAATTATTATACTGAAATAATCAATATATAATTCATGAATCATATGACTTAGTTTTCTTGATTATAGACCTTTTCTACAATGAAGATCTGATTGAAACTAATAGTCAAAGAACATGCAAATATTAGTAATAAATTATGAACAATACAACTATCTTTTTTACAATAAAAGAACCATGATTTTGCAACAAATAATCCAAAATAAATCATGGAATCATGATAGAATATTAAAACAAACCAATAAGAATGTGTTTCATATTATGTAATTTAATTTCATAAAAAAAAATTCATTATTACAAATGCAGTTTCATAAAATCAAATTGTTTTAGATGTATTTGATTGCATTCCAATTCTTACACCAAAAAGGTATAATATAAAAAACTAATAATAACTTACACATAAATTAAAATTGTACCAAATTGCAAATTAATCAATCTCAATCTAACAATTAGTGAATCGAAATAAGAAGAATAAAGTAAATTAAAAAGTACCACTTATAACAAACAAATAAAACAAAAAACTCATCATTCCTTTATTATCATATATATAAATATAAAAACCAAATCTAGTAAACTATATATCCATTAAACTTTTCTAGATACAAATAACAATATGACATAAACAAATTATAACATTTTTGGAATAAAATTGAGGTGTGAAAAACTTATGTTCTTTCTTCTTGTGTTTGAAACTTGATAAATATGTAGTAGAGTTTTGAATAATCTAAGCCTATCACATTATGAATAATGATCATATACTATGATTTTCTAAGAATTTAATGGAGGTAATCTAGGGACTTGTTATTTGAATTTTGTTGGAATAACCTTCAATTGTTAATTTAATAATACCTTAAACTTTAAATAATAGCTATATTTACCAAAAGTCAATGCTTTTAAATAATAACTACATTTAATGAAAACCATGCAAATCTTATTAAGTCTATTAAGCTCATTAAGAGTCACAACATAAATTAAAAAAAAAAGTTCTATCATTCATAAAAAAACGAAAAGACTTTTATCTATATAGATAATATTATTATTATTATTATTATTATTAAAATTATTATTATAACAATTAAATTTGAAATTCAATACTATAATGACAATGAAGTAAAGCATGGAATGAGCTTTTGAGCGCCAAAACACTTTTTAAT
Organism: Amaranthus tricolor; assembly: GCF_026212465.1. Classification (NCBI taxonomy): domain Eukaryota; kingdom Viridiplantae; phylum Streptophyta; class Magnoliopsida; order Caryophyllales; family Amaranthaceae; genus Amaranthus; species Amaranthus tricolor. Next base: position 31,407,516 of record NC_080054.1, on the reverse strand, counting down.
ATAGTGTGACATGTGGACAAAGTTTTTCTGAATTATAATATGTAATTATGTATATAATGATGATATGATTTTACCATAAATTACTCTAATCAAGTCGTTTACCGGTTAAATTTATGAGTACTAATTGAGTTAAGTTGAGAAAACCATACGGTCGAACTCGAACAATGTACTTTAGCAGAAGTAGTAGTACTACTCTAGTAGGGAGTATTTACTATTTAGATTGTATTTTTCTCCCACTCCCAGAAACCTCACTCAAAAGTCACTCCTCTTCTCAACTCAAAAACTCTACTCCCGACTCCCGAGGGACAACCCCACTCTTAACCATTTTCTCTCTCTACGAATTACTCTGCTCCATTGAAGTTAAGTCAATCTTCGTCCTCAAGCTACTCCAACTTCGAATATCACTATCATAAATTCATTTAATAATATTCAAATTAAATTTACACCTCTAGTAAATATCTCAATTATTGATATTCTTACAGTCAGATTTAATTCGAATGGTTTTTTTTAATTTAGGAATAATATATTTTAAAGCTTTTTAGAGGGTTGTATGGATCCACAATCTTCGCTGATGAATGAAACGACGTCGTTTAATCTATCTGAGATCTGGCCGATTCAAATGAATGCCGGAGCCGGTGGAGCTGCTTTGGACCTCCGTCGTAGCCCGTTTGGGCCGAATTCGGGTTGGTTTGTTGAACCGGGCTCCAATCTGGATGTTTCCGGAAATGATGGCGTTGCTGCCAGGAAGAGGAGAGAAAATGTTGAAGATGGTGATTCCGGCAAGGGTGGTGCGTGCAATGGCATGGTATTTCTACGTTTCATTTTCTGTTCAACTTTTATAATTGTTTATATGGTGATAACTGATAATAATATAAAGATTTTATTGCTTCGAGATAACTGAGTTTTGATGAAAATTGAAGTATATGAATATAAATTGTTAGTTTTGGCAATGCTTAATTGAGTAACTGATTAGGGTAGAAATCCAAGTAAATAAAGCATATTGATATGGATAAAAGATGAACGTTTAATGTTCACGAGCTGCGTTATCAATTTTGCAAATCGATAATTGTTAATATGGTAGATTTTCTCCATTAAATTGTAATGAATTAGAAGTGTTAATGAAATTCGGACTTCATGGAATAAAAGCTAAATAAAGAAAGAAAGAGGTAGGTATGGAGGTATGGTGCAGGTGGTTAAATATAGTAAATGAAACTTTAATTTCAAGATATGGGGAAATATTTATTTGGGTGATTTGTGGCAATTTGTACAGAGATATGAAAAACTGGACTAATTACTATTCACTCTTGTTCTAAATTTTAATGCCGTTTGGTTGTTACATTTGTAATTTATGTGATGCTATGAATGACGATATTATTGCTTTTTAAGTTGGATAATACTCCCTCCTTCCAAAATATGTTCCTATTTAGTAAAAATAAATAACACTAAATAATAATAATAATAATAATAATAATAATAATAATAATAATAATAATAATAATAATAATATTACACTCATATGAATAAAAATGTTGAACATATCTATGGTATTGAGGGAGTATAAACTAAGTTTGAAAAAATTCGAGTTGTGTTGAAGCGATACTTGTTGGTTGTCTTAAAGCTTGCCAAGGTTCTATCTTTTGTTTGTTTGTCACAACACTATGAACAATCAATTGTTTTTAAGTAAGTTAATTTAATTGAGTGATTTCTAATGACAAAAAGCTAAAAGTTTAAGTTAATCAAATTGGTTTGTGAATAACCATGAAGAGTAGTGGGAGGTAGGTAAGTCATCATAATCTAATGGTGATTGGTGCAGAATCCAAATTGGCTGGCTTTTTGTGATTTTTGTTTGCACAAGATTTAATCAACGCAATTTCTGGTTTTGTAGAGTGATTCCGATGGTAAAAGGCTTAAATCAACAGGATCAGGGGATGACAGTCAGAATCCTAAATCTAGTGGTATAGAGAATTCCGGAAAAGGAACAGAACAAAAGAGTAAGCAGGCAACTGAGCCACCGAAGGATTATATTCATGTACGAGCAAGGCGAGGTCAAGCAACTGATAGCCACAGTCTTGCTGAAAGGGTATTCTTCTTACTGTCTATTTTTGGCAGCCAAAATAAGATTTTCGTTGGAGCCTGTAACTTTTTTGGAAAACTGTGTGCTAATGTTTTATTGAAACGCATGGAACAAGTATTATGTATGATCACCTGTTCAAGGGGAGCGTAAAAACTGCTTTGTGTCATTTCCTACCAAGCATTTTGGGAATATGCTGCAGTTGATGACATTTCAGATATTTTTTATGGCAGGCAAGAAGAGAAAAGATCAGTGAGAGGATGAGAATTCTCCAAGACCTCGTCCCTGGGTGTAATAAGGTTTAATTACTTACGCTACAGTTTCTCCACTTATTATTGTTGTCATTATTGATATCATTGGAAAGGTTGATGAACTGTCATATTGATTTCTTCTCTGAACATGGATATTGATTGGACTCATGGACTGCATAACCTGGTCCACTTTCCTCTTAATATTAAATGTATCTTAATTATCAGGTTACACAGTTTTAAAGACTTTTTGGTGTTTATGGCGATTGAATATCTTGATGTTTATATTAGTTATTTTTAATAGAGTAAATTTTTAGATGTTGGAATCTGTTTCTAAGCTATCTTCTGGGTTCAGGTCATTGGCAAGGCGCTGGTTCTTGACGAGATCATAAATTATATCCAATCATTACAACGTCAAGTTGAGGTATGGAACTGTCGGCTGTAGTTCTTTCTGCTGCCTACATATTGAGCTTTAAACTAAAATAAAAATATTTGTTACAGTTTCTCTCGATGAAATTAGAAGCAGTCAACACTAGAATCCCTCCGGGTATTGAAGGATTTCCCTCAAAAGATGTAAGTCATTCATGATTTGTGTGACATTTAGAAGGCCTATTTTGCTGCATCCTGCAAACTTGAAAGTGACATTAGCTTTGGAAAATAATTGGGCTCATCTGTTACATTCCCCCCCGCGGCCCCGCCAATCAGGAATTTACTCACGAAAATAATAGGCAGTAGAGATTTGATTGTAGGGTACCACTGAAATACAGGAATGAAGCTATGCTATTTGAGATTATCCGTTTACTCAGAAATGTTTGGCTGCTAAAATTGCATTCTCATTTGTTTCTGGCTACATTCATGATTGGTTTTGCAAATTAATATAGCTCAATTATCAAGCACACTGAATCAAGTTAAATTAATGTTAGTGAAATTTCTTGTATGCATGAATAACACCCCTTATATGGAGTAATCAGTAAATTTCCTTCTGCTGAATTTTCTCAAGTGATGGACATCATTCCCAACACCCCCTCCCCCTTTCATTTCCCTTCCTAGTCAATAGAAGAGGTAAATATTCTTGTATCTTTCAAATTTACTAGGTGTTAAAATTTGAATTTTCTAAGTTTATTAATCTGATCATCTTCTAATTTTCCATCTCCTTCATGTGCTTTATCATCATTTATCTTTTCACTAGAGTTTTGCATTAAGCTTGATTACATGCATTCATTTGCGCCTTTCTGTCAATCCCTCTTGATTGTACGCAGAGGGATTACCGGGCTACTATTACCCGTTCACCTGTTTTCTTAATTTTTGCCTTTTCATTTTGGGCAACAGGCATTTGATTCTTCGGGAATGGGATATGGTTCACAACCTCCAAGAGATCAGTATGTTCGAGGTTCATCACCTGATTGGTTGCACATGCAGATTGGTGGTGGATTTGATAGACAAACGTGACAGAAGCTTTCGTTGTTTCAAGCTGGAAATAAGACGATCCATTTTAGCTAGAAGTAGTTCATACTCCTTCAATGACTGTAATATTATACATCCAGTACTTTGATACCAATAGAGACTTTACTTCCATTACTAAATCTGGTGTGAAGTACACTCTGTTTATGTAAGAACTAAGAATACTTCAATTGAATTTTACGCATCATGATGCCTTCTACATCTCTTTGGTTCCTGTTCTTTTTTTTTCTTTTTTTTTTTGTCTTTTTCTCAAAACGTGAAGTCTATACTCAATACCTTCATCAGCTGATGCTTAGCTCGATCTGAGTGACCTTTATTAAAGCAATATTTGGATTTTGGACTAAACTGTGAATTCCTAAACTTATAATTACCTTCTGTTCATGTTTTCTCTATTTCATCATATTTGCACTAATAAAAAATCAAAATGACAAATGGCACACGGTTTTGAAGGTGAGAGAGTTGAAATGCGAAAATTCAATGTGACCGGGCAAGTATACGACTACGGTTTTATACTGAGTCGGCTGTGGATATACTAGTATATTACAATCATACACGAGTTAGCTAATACTGTTGCTTGTGTTTTGATGTGGATACATGAGCCTGTTTGTATTGCCGAGCATAACGTTTCGTAGGATCATGTTATGTCTACTGCTGGAAAGCCGTCATGCTGATGCTTTTTATTTTTTTTTTTGTGTTTTGTTTTATAATTTCACTTATTTAACTTTTTATTTTATTTATTTGATTCTCTTGTTATAATCATAAATTAATAAAACAACTCGAGATTAGCCAAATGAAGATGTGAGCCACTAAGAAATTGAGAATCTGATTCCTCAATTTTAAATTACCACTCAGAAAAGCAAAAAAACAAACAAACAAATAAAAGGAAAATTCTTATTTTTACAACTTGAAAAAAACACCAAAAATTCAATTTAGCAGTGCATTAGTACCCATTCAATTCACTGGCAATCAATCGAACGACAAAGATAGGAGTAGGAAGAACAAGACAAAGATGGAGGGGGAATTTAATGGTATTCTCACTCTTTTGTGAAGAATATTCTTTCTTCTTCATCATCATCTTTGTATAGTTGAACTTTTCCGCCATTTATTGATTTTTTTTTTTATCAAATGATCATCTGAATTTAGGGTTTGTGTGTTTGAATTTGAAATAAGAAAGGATTAGTAGCAAGATGGTTGGGAGGGATATGTTACAATCGTCGTCGAGATCACAATTAAGAAGAAATACTTCTGAGTTGAACTACTTAGCTTCGCCTCGGACGGTTCGACTCGGCAGTGTTCAACCTCAAGCACCTTCTCACCGTTCCATCTATTGTAATGACCGTGATGCTAATGCTCTCACCAAATTTAAGGTCTTATTTCAAATTATTCATTATTTATAATCGCGGAGATACTTGCCAATTTTGTAATTTTATTTTCAATTTTGTATTCTTTTTAATTCCTATTGTTTAATATTTTCTCCAGTTTTTTAATACTCTTAGTTGCTACCCTTACAGGGGAATAACAGTTTGGGTATTGATTTTAGTTATGTATGCTCTTGTTGTGCTAGTTGATAGATTGTATGAATGGGAATGAAGCTTTTTGTGTTTTGATATGACGTTTGATGGACATTGATGAACTCAGATGGCAAGTTATGTATGCTGTTTTCTCATGGGTACGTACAGGAGTAAGAATGTCAATTTAAACAACGAAATTGTGAAGAAAATGACGTACACTATGATGTGGGCAAAACTTTTAGAAGGTACTGCTATGTATGGTGCTTGGGGTAAAACCGTTTGTAGTTATTTGGGTAGATTAATGCAGGGTACATGGGTCGAGCCCCAGACAATCCATAATGGAGACAGGAGGAGGTATTTACATGGGAATTGGGATTGCAAATCCTATCTATTTCTATTTGATAATAATTAAAATTCTCAAAACATTACCTTTTAGAAACTTATTGTGGCTGACTGGTTGTTAAAATAATGGTGTAAATTAAATTTATCTCAGCTTGGAAATTCTTACTTGTGCCTGCCCAAAGCGTGCTTTGCCAAAAACTCCAGATGACGAACATACAAGAGCATAGCCATTAGTAATTAATAAATGCAGATGATGTGGCAAATTAAACACCAGTTGTTTCATATCCTTCTGTTGCATTCTCAAAACTATACGGGAGAGCCAGGATCCAAAGAAATATGTTGGCAGGTACACTTTTGAACAAGAACTGAAGCCAACAAATAACAAGTCAATAGTTATGTAGAATTGAGGCATAAACTTAAAACCTGTGTGAAATTAGTGGAACATATTGGTGGGCTCGGCTTTTATTTATTCAATTTTTTTGCTGTCTATGTGACTAAGGTGGCAAACATAAAGAGCGTGGAAATTGAGATATTACGTTATCCAACTGTGCCTTTAAAGCTAAAGGGAAACTTTTCTAGACCGCTATTAGACAAGCGTTACTATATGGATCATAATGTTGGGCTTTTAAAAAGGATAATTGTCGGAAAATGATAGTGAAAACACGGATGCTTAGATAAATGAGTGAATATACTTTGATCTATAGAATTCACAATGAAGGTATGAGAATAGGTTTAAGCATCAAAGATATTGAGGATAAGATGAAAGAGTATCGTTTAAGATGGTTTGGGGATGTGCTATAACAAAGTATTGGAGAACCGATAAAGAATATAGAAAGTTGGAAATGGGGGCATTTTGAAAAAGGGCGAGGAAGACTGAAGATAACATGTTCGGAAAAAGTGGAAAAATATATGAATAATCTTGATTTAGAAAATCGAAATGAATGGAGGAGAATTTATGTGGATGAACATTGAGACTAATCACGGTTCATGTAGCCGACCCTTATATTTTTTGGGATTCAACTTGTGGGATTTCTTTACCCTTAGACATGCAAACAAATTTCAATGCCTATATCATAAAGAAGTCACAAATATATTTGTTACTTGAGAACATTAATGTATTGCACTTTGAATAAGGTAGTCTGTTTTCTCTTTTAAGGGCTTTCATAATCACACTGGTAATGGATTATGATATCTCAGAATTATGAAATGTGACGTCTATCTCAGGCTTGCTTTGTTGTCTCACTTGTCTGTGCTGATTAAGAACTTATTTTTGACAAAATCTGGCATGTATTTTTCAGGGAAATTCCGTGTCAACAACAAAGTACAATGCCTTAACATTTTTTCCTAAAGGATTGTTTGAACAGGTATGCTATTCGTGTTCCAGGGTGAATTAAGAAGCCTTCTTAATGTGACTTAACAAAGTGTACTTTTGGAAAAAAAATTTCTGTCTATATCAAGTGTGTTTCAAATACATTGACAGTTCAGACGAGTGGCCAATTTGTACTTCCTTATGATCTCCATTTTGTCATGGACACCTATGAGGTATAGCCTTCTTTTCAAACTCTGGAATACCACACCATTCTCTTTTTAATATAAATTTTTGCGCAAATCTCTTGACATTGGGATCAATTGTCAACATTATTTCGGAGTGATTTTTATTTTCATTTCTCAAACATCTTGGATCCTTTTCTGCTTTACTCTACTCTGAAAAAAGAAAGAATTGCTAGATTGGTTTGATTATAGCGACTACAAATATTCATGTTTTTGAAATATACTGCCATTATATGAATGCTGTCAACTGCCACTCTGTGGCAAACAAGTGACTCCATTGAGCACGGTGTTTATTTTGCGTTCTTCACTTGCCTTCTGTTTTGTTTTCTGTTTTCAATAGAAATTTCTGGTTCTTCTGTTGATCTATCTGTTTCATCGCGTTGCTTTAGAATCTCTTTCCTGATCCTCTAATTGTTCCATGTTAATTGCAATATCTGATCCATAATATGGGAGTGATTGGCTCTTTTCTCTTGCAGTCCCGTGAGTCCAATAACAAATGTGGCTCCTTTAAGTATGGTTCTTTTTGTTTCTCTTGTGAAAGAGGCATTTGAAGATTGGGCAAGTTTCATCCACCTTTTTCTACAATCTATTTGTTTGTCTAGTGTTATTAAAAAGATCACTTATTGTGCTGGTTTTCTTTTCTAGCCTTATACTAAAGTTTTTCAGAAAAGTCACTTTTGAATTTTCTGGTGCTCTATTTTTTGAATATGTCATCTCTCTTTTTTTGGATTATGTTCAACAGAAACGATTTCAGAATGATTTGTCAGTTAATAACACCCTTGTAGATGTACTACAAGGACAGAGATGGGAAACTATTCCTTGGAAAAAGTTGCAAGTCGGTGACATTGTCCGTGTAAGTTCTGTTCATTATTTGTAGTTTGAAAAGATTCAGCTTTCTGTGGCTTCTGACTAAGTATTGATGTGACCTTTTTTGGGACATGAAAGACCCAAACCTTGTTTTCGTTGTACACCTGATCCCAAGTCCTAACTGCTGTATTACTCTCATAGGGTCTAGAAATGTTAAAATTCTGGGTGCATCCTCTTCGCTTTATTTTTATATACTAGAATTTGTTGGCCCTTGTTTAAACGTATTTGAACATAACCAAACTCTAAACTCTTCAGTCCCTATGTAAACTTATGAAAAATGATTGATTTAGTTCTTAATGTTACAAAACATTTTGGAATGTATCAACCATACCGCTGTTGGGACTAATGAACCCTTATTAAGCATTATTACCAAATAGGATAAGAACATAACTAACATTTTGCTATTTATGTTGCATAATTAGTATATTTACTCTTGTAAATGAATATGATTTTTTCTATTATCGAAATATTAGCAACAGTCAATAAATTCGACTTTGTTTACATCTAAGATGCATCAAAAACATCTTTGTCCTTGCATCTCAAGTTAGTTGTGATATAGAGGTTTTTGGTGAAGTAGTGGCAGAGCTTTTAGCCTCTCTAAAGATTGATGATTGAGAAGTATGGTGGTGCTGTATAAGAGGGAAGGGACATCACATTTGTTTTTGGTCGAGTTTGATTGACAGACTTCGTTTTGGGTTTGGTCTTTCAGTTTATGGTCTGTGGATCATGATCTAAGTTTGTACTCAATTTTTTAGCAGTTTTGGGCCGAGTTAAATTCTGTATGTCTGATTATAACTCACCATATAATGAATTTTTTACACAACGACTCTTGGCTGTGGACTCATCATATGGGTGGCTATGTTACTTGAAGCCGATTGCTTATGTTGAATGTAGGTACAACTAATTTGTCAATCTCGTTATTTCTGAAAGGTGCCATGGTTTTTGCCCAAAATGAAATATAGATACCCATGCAGAGTGTGAAGGATTTGACTTTTGTACGTGAGGTAAAATGAATTGGGACATTCCAAGTGAAAAGGGACGTGTAGAGGTATGAGATGTCAAACCTCACCTTCTATTCCTGCAAACCAGAGATATTTCCGTTGGATTGTTTTGGTGTTCCAATTATTCATTTTCAACACAAGTTTCTAGAGCTGTATCTGGAGCGGTTGAGCCTTGAATGGACCATAATAAAGAAATCAAGGAATCTAATCTTTAGAGAGAAGCAATGAGAAAGCTTGCTTCTCTTCTTGCTCATTTTAGTTGACAGCAGAGAGAGAAAAATGGGGGCTTTAGAAGCAAAGAACAAACGAAGGCTTTGTGCATGGTCAATTGGTGTCCAACTTATTTTGTTCATTCTCGTTTAGAGTGCTTGTACTCTTTAGGCATGTTAAGATGTATGACTTGCTCATTTTCTTGAATTACGTTGACCAGATATTAAATCCTTTTTTACATCCATGAAGTCAATAGTGCAAAATGATAGTTAAAGCTTGTAAAAGTTCAATTATTTACTTACTGAACATATAAATATATCCCATCAAAAAAAAACATGTAAACATATCATTTTACAATGAGATTATTGAGATCCCTTTCAGGTTACTGGTATTTTTTTGGTGTAACTTGAACTCCTGACTTTAAGACTAAGTGGTATTAAATTTTCTTTTTTGCAGGTCAAGCAAGATGGGTTTTTTCCAGCTGATATTCTTTTTCTTGCTAGTACTAATGCAGATGGCGTGTGTTATGTTGAGGTGCTGAAATTTGTTTTAATCTGATGGTTTAGCTACAAACTTATGTTGTGTGGGAAACTTATAAAAAGAACCTATTTAGTGGCCGTTCCAATTGATCTTTTGGACGCATTCATTAAATTTTCTATTCCTCATATGTCAGTCCATTTAGATTATTTGATTTTGCAGACATCAAATCTGGATGGTGAAACCAACTTGAAGATTCGGAAAGCATTGGAAAAGACGTGGGACTACTTGTCACCTGAGAAGGCCTCTGAATTCAAAGGTTTATCGGTGTTGTTTACTTCCCTGATCGTGGATTCTATTAGATTGTTGAACAAATCTTCTTTTGAAAATTTTTGAGAATTTCTTTTGACAAAGCGGTGAATAAACATTGGTGAAATTGTAAAGTGAGCCAACAAATATTTAAATTGAGTCATATAGGTCAATAAAATTTCAGAAACAATCTTATTTAACAATTTGTAGATTTTTTATAACTTAAAATAGAAACATTAGGGTAATGGCTTATCATTATCGTAGTCATACCTCTGTGTGCTTCGATTTAGTATGTCAGTGAGGAAATGATTTACCATTGGGCATTGAGCTGTTTAGAAGTTAGAACTCAATGTCAGCTGCTTGGCCTTGAATGTAAATTTTTTTCCTTTGCCGCTTCATTGTACCTCTATGTCTATGATTACTATTTTACTTTTCTGTAATTTAAAATTCTTTATGCTGTTTGAAGTCGTGTGTATTCTTTGTCTTGGTTGATGACTTGCTGACAAGGTCCTGTCTATTTTATCCAGGTGAAGTACACTGTGAACAACCTAATAACTCCTTGTACACTTTCACTGGCAACCTCATTATTCAAAAGCAGACTTTAACTTTATCGCCGAATCAGCTTTTGCTGAGAGTATGATATAATCTCTTGGTCATACTTCTTTTAGTTGAATATCTTTCTGTTCAATGCATTAAAGTTGGAAAGTGAGGAATGATATATCTGCACAGTTTTGTTTTCCTCTAGTGATTTTTAGCACCTGTTAATCTGTGCTTCATATAATGGAGCCAACATTGATTCTTTACTGCTTGATTGTGCAAAGGGCTGCAGTCTGAGAAACACAGAATACATTGTTGGTGCAGTGATTTGTACGGGACATGAGACAAAGGTAAATACTAGTGCCACATGTGTTGAAAACTTATGCAGATATGTTTCTGCCAATTGTATATTTATATTTTCCTTGTAAATGTTCAATTTTTTTCTATGAAACTAATAACATTTACTGCAGCTGTGTTATTTTCCAGTTTCTTTTTCAGATTGTTTATTGTGTTATGTTGTTGCCATTTTCAAGGATATCATGGTTTGATTGACAGGTTATGATGAATACCATGAATGTTCCTTCAAAGAGAAGTACCTTGGAACGGAAGTTGGACAAATTGATTCTTGCTCTTTTTGCAACTTTATTCATGATGTGTCTCATTGGATCAATAGGCAGGTATAATATACTGTGTTGGATCATTTAACGAACCCTGGTTGGGTTATGACAACTTTATTTTGTCGTGTATTTTTCTGATTTCTTTATCACTCTTCCCATTACTTTGTGCTGTTCCTCAGTGGTCTTTTTATAGACATGAAGTACTTTTACTTGGGTCTTGAAATAGGAGAAAAACCAAATGATCGCCAATTTGATCCAAGGAACAGATTTTTGGTTTGTATTCTGCCTAAGGATCTGTTATATTGATTATTTTACTTTTACCTTTCTCCACTCTGTGACTTTTTTCTCATGAGATCCTTTTTTTGTGTGGTTATTTCAGGTGGTTGTCTTAACTATGTTTACATTGATCACTCTATTTTCAACTATCATCCCTATATCACTTTATGTTTCAATTGAGGTAACTTCTATAGCTTGAGAATGTGCTTTCCATTTGCATGTCATTTGTAAATGATCAAGAAATATTTTCTGTGGAAACGTAGGGGATCAAATTTCTACAGTCTATTCAGTTCATCAACAATGATTTGAATATGTATCACACTGAAACGAATACACCAGCATTGGCTAGGACATCAAATTTAAATGAAGAACTTGGACAGGTATATGATCTTTTGTAAGTGTAGTAGTCTACAATACATTTGAGCATATCATATAATTGACTTGTTTTCTAAAACTGCTTTAGTAGGATTTATCTCTTTTATTTTTGTTTTGCTTGTATTTATTTTCCGTAATGTGTAATTGAACTGGGAACTTTTTATCATTGTTTTTTAGGTAGAGTACATATTCTCTGATAAAACTGGGACTCTCACACGAAACATGATGGAGTTTTTCAAATGTTCAATTGGCGGTCAAGTCTATGGAACTGGTATTACTGAAATAGAGAAGGGTTTGGCAGAACGCACTGGCACTGAACTCTCAGAGGTATTGTATACAAATTCAAAGTGCTGTATATTTATTTTAAAAATTAGAGTACATGGGAATGTAGTGGCAAACTGGCAATAAACTCCCATAGGGATCATATACGCTTTCAAAATGCCAGATATATTTTCTATTTTTAAAATTTTTTGAAGTGCATTGCTAAATGTCTTTCAATGATAGGTGCGGAAATCAGATAATGCAATTCGAGAAAAAGGGTTTAATTTTGACGATGCTAGGCTTATGCATGGTGCATGGAGAAATGAGCCTAATCCTGATATGTGCAAGGTACTTTTTACTCCCTCGTATTTAAGCCTACTGGTCCCATTTCCTTATTTGGCTAAGTCACCCTAAATGTCCAGTTTCTATTTTGGCCTATTTTTTTTCTTTTTTTAAAAAACTTATTTGGCTAAATTACTCCCATCCAATTTCAATTATAATCCCATGGTATGAATCACGTGTTTTCACCTCCCTTGCGTCATGTGTATAGCTGAAGGAAAAATAAATAAGGGCAGTTTAGTAATTTTAGGAAGGGGTGTTGTGTATCTCTTGTTTATCAGTTCATTTGGGGATTCGCTTGTATATATATAGATGAGATAGTTAGTTCTTGGGTCTTGTGAGGTATAGAATAAACATTCAATTTTTCAGGAGTTTCGAAGTCACTTGAAGACTTCTGTGTTTTCATCAATAAATACCATATTCTTCTTCACTTCTTTGGTTGTTCTTGTTCATCACTTTTATTTGCTGGGGACAAAAGCAGCTTCTTCTATTCTCCATTGGATCCTGGATATTCTGACTGGTCATATCATATGAATTGGTATCTGAGCCAAGAAAAGGCTCCTACCCCGTCGGCTCGTTTGGATGCTTAGGAAAAAGAAATTCAAGAATTGCGGGATTTATTACCCAATCAGCTAAACAATTTGCTTGCTCTTTTGAGGAAAGAATGAAAGAAATTTTAGGTGGAACTCAAGAGACCCAACATAAGATGATCAAAGAGTTGGTAAAGATTATTGCGGAAGAGGCGAAAATGCAAGAGAGTCAATTGAATTTTCAGGAAGAATCTGACCTCCTGAAATTATTTATTCTAAAATTTTTCACAAGACAACCTACTATCGCACCTCTATATATACAAACATATCACGAAACAATCGGATAAAACAAGAGATACACAATATCCGTCCTAAAATTTTTAAACTGCCCTTATTTATTTTTTCTTTTACCATACAAATGACGCAAGGGAGGTGAAGATACGTGATTCATATCACCCCATTCTCCCTCAGACCCAAGTGGTTTCAACCACTTTCTTAAATCTGTGCAAAATGCTTGGCTTATGAGGGAGTATTACATATTAATATGAATTTCTAAATTTCGAGTTGCATTTTTAGGGAATTTCTTGAAATGTGTTGAATATATTAATATGGTATTCTACACTTTGTGGGATAAAAATATTTAGCATCAAGCACTAGGTCTATATTGTTCATACATCATCTTGTCATCATGACTTCTACCCACTGATAAAGGCAGCCTTACTCGATGCTATTTGTTCTTTTAGTATAAAGATTGTTTCTCTGTTTCTGAAAGGCTAATATTTTTGGCCAAAGGAAAGCTTTTGTTTGTACAATTTTGCTTTTTAAAAAGGGAAGGCATAAGATCTTAATTATTTTCTTTTTTTACCTGGAGATTAGTGACTGGTGGAACGATGGTCTAGGTTGGAGCACTACATATATGAGTATGGAGATGTTGATGAGTATTGGAAAACAGTAAAATTTCAAGATTCAGTATGACAAGGTGGTGGTATATAAATAGTATAATAAAAGGATATATGACAGCGCCAAAGCCTGTCTCAACAGTAAAAGAATAGGAATTAAAATTTTGTCCTATTATTAGAAATGTTACTTAAGGATTTCTTTTCATTTTTCAAGGAAAGAATGATCCGTAAAATTTAATAGGTAAAAATAGAAATAATTGTATGCTTACCATCCCCCTGCAATTAATCAAAAAGGAGTACTAATAGAACTTATAGCCCACCCAAGGAACTTCAAGACCAAGGGCTCCATCCTTTTTTTAAAAAACAATAGAATAGATGCGCCGACATAACTCCACGTTAAATATCCTCCACTCTTGGCAATCAAATATTTGTCGTGTCTGGTGGTTACCTAGGGATGGTAAGGTAAGGTAAACCAATCTTCTTTTGAAAACTCAGCGAGCCTTTCAGATGGGATTATGCACTTGAGAGTTGAAACTCACCGAGGGATGTGCCATGACCCATAAGATAACGTACCCCAGCCTTTCTGGACTTCTGGTAGTAATAAATGGCTGATCGAAGAATTCAAAATAGTTCCTTCGGTTCAGGTAATTTCCAAGCATATGAAAAAATCTGGTCAAATTTTAAAAATGGCATCAAAGCTTGTAAGTGAGGTAGAATATGTGTTGGTGGTGTAAAATTAAATTAAGTTGTGACAATGTCTTGATACAAGCAATGACTTATAATATTACATCTGTGTGTAATTCAGTCTGTTTTTGCATCAACAGGAAGTATTTAAAATGGTCTATATTTGGTATTCTTGGAAATTGGGAGTGATGGATGTAAATAAACATTTTAATGGACTATTCAATTAGCTCTCAGCTACATAATTACACAAAAAAATTATAACAATAACTTGTTCACAACTCCCCTGATTTGTATATAAGCTTAGTTTCTGGTTCCTGATAGTTAGAGCAGTCTGGTGCACCCCTTTGTTTTTGTAGGTAGGTACCATAGTGCTTGGTGTGAAACTTTGTATCCCAAAATATGTACAAAGTTGACGGACCAAAACCAAAAAAGGGAAGAGTCTACAAAAAGGAGGAAAGGTCCAAGTTGAGAATTTATCTAGAATAAATATACTGCAATTACTGTAAACATGCGTTGTGCTGTGATGCTCAACTATGAAGTAGCTTGTAGATCACAATTTGAATTATTTTGCTTTTTGATTATTTTTTGTTGTTATGTTTCTTTCTCTAATTATATTTGTGTTCTGCTTTACTTTTGGATAGGAGTTCTTCAGGTGCCTTGCAATATGTCACACAGTGCTCCCAGAAGGGGATGAGTCTCCGGAGAAAATTGTGTACCAAGCAGCTTCTCCAGATGAAGCCGCTTTAGTTCTTGCTGCTAAGAATTTTGGCTTCTTCTTCTACAGGTTGACAACTTTTACCACAGTTCATGGATATATTGGAGACTTGTGTCTCAAATCATCTTCATAATTATGCCAATTTTTCATGGGAATCGTTGCTGTCTTCTTATTTTGTAGAGGATTTGCTTCGTTGTTTGATGACCTTTTCGGTCAAGTTATTTGTATATAATTTCAAATTTGTTGCCTGAAATTATGTTCATACTATGTTCAAAGCTGCTTTTAGGAACTCAAGGATCTGATAGCTTTGTATACTGACGAAAGATGAAAAACCTTTCTTCTTTGTTTTTAACCTTTTTCCTTTTTTGTTTCTGAAATATTGTCCTAGGCGTACACCAACAACAATTTATGTAAGAGAGTCACATGTTGAAAAGATGGGAAAAGTTGAAGATGTGCCTTATGAAATTTTGAATGTCCTCGAGTTTAATAGGTGATGATACTCAATTTTATTTCTGTTGTTTCTTTTCAAAACATATAATTTTGGCAATATTTAGCTCACTCTATCTGATTGCTCATCAGTACACGGAAGCGCCAGTCTGTTGTATGCCGATATCTTGATGGAAGGCTTGTTTTGTACTGCAAGGTACGTTTTAGAGGCTTCAGTAGATCTTTTTTTAGACTGCTTTTGATATTATTTTGCTATTTTAAAAGATTTGTCTCTCAGGGTGCTGATTCTGTCATATATGAAAGATTGGAAGAAGGGAATGAGGCTATGAAGAAAGCGTCTAGAGAGCACTTGGAACAGTTTGGAACATCTGGGTTACGCACACTGTGCCTGGCGTATAGGAATTTGAGTTCAGATTTCTATGAGACCTGGAATGAAAAATTCATCCAGGCCAAGTCCTCTTTGCAGGACCGGGAAAAAAATCTGGATGAGGTATATTATGCCCTTAGAGCTTATCAAATATTTCTATGACCTTGTTAAGCTGTTAGTTGGCTCTCTCGTGATCTCATCACTATCAAATAACTTACAATATCAAATTTTAGTTGCATGAAATGTATTGTTTAGTCTTTTTTTGGACTTGATGAATTGCAAACTGCGATCTATTGAGTGTCATTTTTAGTTTCTTTTTCCTATGGTATTTTGCTGATTTTCATCGGTGTTGTGAGGTATTGGCTCATTCATGAAACTTATCTTTATAGATGTCACCTCTTTGATATTTTCTACGGGAAATTTGCACCCCTTGGTCCTTTCTTGCTTATCTGCATTTCTACAAGGAATACAAGTAAATTGTGAACCTCATTGACTTTACATAACTGGTTTTAATGTTTTTCAAACTTCGTTTTTGGTTGTGATTCAATGAGGATGTTTTCGTTTCAGTTACATCTCCCTTACTTATTATCTAATTGGTCCTAATGGTATGGGCTCATTTGATATACCACCACAAGCACGATTGCTAATAAATCCTGTGCTTAGTGTTTTTTTAAGTTTTTTTTAAGTGTTTTTATGTTTATTTGCCTGCTATCTTCTCTCTTTGGCTTCTGTCGGACTTTCTGTATTTTGGTACCTGAGTCACGTAATATGTTGTGCAGGTAGCTGAACTTATAGAAAAGGATCTTATTTTGATTGGCTGCACAGCTATTGAAGATAAGCTTCAAGAGGGAGTACCGACTTGTATAGAGACACTAGCAAGGGCTGGAATAAAGATTTGGATGCTCACAGGGGATAAAATGGAAACAGCTATAAATATTGGTTATGGTATGGCTGTATTGCTCAATTTTGTATGGTTCCCAAGGGTCCTTTAACTTCATTTATATCTTACATATTGCGTTCTGTATGTATTGCAGCGTGCAACTTGATAAACAATAGCATGAAGCAGTTTATTGTCAGTTCTGAAACAGATGAAATTAGAGAAGTAGAAGAAAGAGTGAGTGGCTTTTTTGTCTTTTTCTTTCTTTTTATAGGTCCTGATTCTGAAGCTGTAGCAATTTAGAAAATTCTTTTATCAATGTGTTTTTTCCACCTCAATCACTTCATTTATCAAATGTTGCATTATGCAAGGGTGACCCGGTGGAAACTGCCCGATATACCAGAGATTTTGTCAAAAGACAGTTGCAGAATTGCGTCGATGAGGCCCAGCGAATTCTTCGTTCCATTGTTGGACCAAAGCTAGCTCTTGTAATAGATGGAAAATGCCTGATGTATGCATTAGATACGAGTTTGCGAGGAGCACTTCTAAATCTAAGCTTAAATTGCTCTTCAGTGATCTGTTGTCGAGTTTCTCCTCTGCAGAAAGCCCAGGTCAGAAAAATGCTATAGAAATATTGAATCTATTTTGTCTAAATTTTGCCTGATCTTACCTTTTTCTGTGTATGTTTACCTGTTTGTGAAGGCATCCATGATTCGCTCTTTTGATGTTCAAAACTTTTTGGTGTTGTGCTTGCATGTATCATGCATGTGTGCATTTGACTCTAGCGGATTATGTATTTTGGTAATTGACACATAAGATTAGAGTTAAATAGCACTAAATTTTAAAGTGAACAGAGGGAAAGAAGCACGGATGTGCAATTTAGACTTGTCCCACTAAGTCCTAGGCTTTGCAAAAGACATCCTTACTACAACCTGGACGGAGTTGCTCATTTATATATACCTATTGAATGGAGACCTCAGGAGCTACTAAATACAGAAGCAATTTCTGTTAAATCCATACGAATTGGTGGAACGACCAAGAAGAGAGTATATAAGGTCAGACGAATAAAAGTTATGTTGATTACTCCTCTGTTTCCTGGAGCTTTCTCCAAAGATGTGAAATCCTCTCACATGGGCAAGGGAGATGGGCACAATCAACGGGCTGGGGGAGTATGTTAAACTAGTTGAAAAGGAAAAGGGGTTCATCAGTGGAAGGTGGATATGGGGCGTTGCTGGTAGCTAGTGTTGCCTGCAAAGACTAAGGAGCCTTAGGATTGACATTAGGTCAGTTTTATGGGTGTAATATTAGATAATAGTTCCTGCAGAAACAAACAGTAGTTTTCTCCTGAAACCACTTCTTTTCTGTACTAGATGCCTATTAGCTATTTTGCACAACAAATTGTCACAAGTTGCATTTTCAATTGTTGACTGCGCTTTCAGCTTGACTGTGAGGTATGTGCTTTGTATTTGTGGGCAATTTTTTCGTTTCCCTTCTTTGTAGCTTCCTTAAATGTGACTACCTATGTGAAAATGTCTATTTGTATATGTCAAGAGGTACTTGCAGCAATGGATCTGTGATTTTCGGTCAAGGTAGCCTCAACCAATGTGATAATGTTTGCAACCAAATTTCACAATTCCTACTCTAATTTATAATTTTACGTGATAGGCTTAATTGAAGTATTACTTTTTATATACCTGAATTTACTTTTGAAGCGATGAAAAACATCTTGATATTGACTTAAGAAACAGTAGTACAACAATGGTCCCTCACAGGGAAAATCTTCTTTACCTAAATTTTGAAGAAAAACTTGATCTGTTATAATACAATAATGTAGACTATTTTTTAAAAGAAAAAATGGTATATGTTCTGTAATTGGATGAAGGACAGAAGAAAAGGCACATATTTTGGTCTGAATGGACCTAAAACAAAACCATAACAGCTTTTATTAGATGGGTTTCAAACTCAAACCCTCAATAGGCTTAGAGGAATTTGAATCGTTCAGTCATTGAGCCAAGGCAAATGTTGCAATATTTTTCTGAAGAATAGTATTCTATTAAAAACTAGCAGTGCTAATTTTTTCACTCCGGATGATGAGCGTAGTGCTTGGTGCAATAGGTTTTCTAACCTTCTTTGTGGCACTGCCACCTCTGGCTTGCTGTATCATATTGCTTTGGTTCTCCCAGAATTGTGAAAATTTCAGCTTTGCTTAGTAGATAATGGGGATCTTTAGCATTTGATGTTGGTCTTTGAGATTTTTTTTAAGAGAGATGGATTTACTGGCAATGTCAGCATATAATCGGGGAAACACGATGTGCACACACTTCATAAGCCAAGGAGATACCATCCCAAAACCATATGGCAATAGGAGGAAGGGCTCTGATGGCTTATTTTATAGCTATTTTTTGTTGCTTTTGCGCTTTGGTAAATTGTATTTTTTGAGATCTTTTAATTAGGGCTTTTTTTATGATGCTAATGATTCCCTGTAGGAAGTTTCTTTTGTTATTATACTCTTAGCCTTTCAAAATTCCGCATCGTTTACAGGTGTGAACAAGATTTGTATGATTGCAGGTAACAAGCTTGGTAAAGAAAGGTGCAAAAAAGATTACATTAAGTATTGGTGATGGAGCCAATGATGTTAGTATGATTCAGGCAGCTCACGTCGGTGTTGGGATTAGTGGGATGGAAGGCATGCAGGCAGTCATGGCTAGTGATTTTGCAATTGCACAGTTTCGCTTTCTCACGGACTTGCTGCTTGTGCATGGAAGGTGGTCATATATTAGAATATGCAAGGTCTGTATATATTTCTCTGTAAGCCTTTTGTTTTCTCCTAAATGTGGCTGTGAGCCTGTGACCATATTTTGGTTTTTTTTTTTCTTGCAGGTTGTAACATATTTCTTTTACAAGAATCTGACCTTTACATTGACTCAATTTTGGTTCACTCTTCAAGCTGGGTTTTCTGGTCAAAGATATTATGATGATTGGTTTCAAGCATTTTACAATGTCTTTTTTACATCAGTGCCTGTACTTATGCTTGGACTATTTGAGAAGGTTGGGCTTTCTGAAAATCGTAATATTTTACTTTAGAAGAGATGTTTTTTATGCTTACTTCACTCTTGATCTCAGGATGTTAGTGCGTCTCTTTCAAAGAAATACCCTCATCTGTACAAGGAAGGATTAAAAAATGTCTTTTTCTCTTGGAGAGTTATTGCTACTTGGGCCTTCTTCTCTGTTTATCAGTCTCTCATCTTCTTTTATTTCATAACTATGTCTGGTTCAAAGCCTCAAACATCAGCCGGAAAGATGTTTGGTTTGTGGGATATCAGCACAATGGCATTCACGTGTGTTGTCATCACCGTTAATTTACGTCTTCTACTGTGCTGCAGTACCATAACAAGCTTGCATCATATAAGTGTTTGGGGCAGCATTATATCATGGTTTATTTTCATCTTTGGTTACTCTGGTATCATGAGTAATGGAGACCGGCAGGTGAGTCAATATTTTGCTATATCTCTATGTACGTGCTAAATACATATACTAGCATGCATATACACACAAAGCATACACCATACGTAGGTGGTGGGTCCAATTGTAAGGAGTATACCCAACATTTCATTACCCCAATGTAATTAAATGGATCCCATCTATTGGAGATTTGGGGTGTAAATTTCTAACCCCCCTCCCCCCACTCCCCAGGGGCACCCCATTTGGGACGATTTGACCTACGAGAGGTTCCTATGCGATTGGGTCGTCCATTTTACCTTCCGAAAAAAGTACATGATGCATGCACATATATGCTCTTAATCTT
The DNA here is from genome assembly GCF_026212465.1 of Amaranthus tricolor. Lineage (NCBI taxonomy): Eukaryota > Viridiplantae > Streptophyta > Magnoliopsida > Caryophyllales > Amaranthaceae > Amaranthus > Amaranthus tricolor. The sequence goes on along the minus strand of NC_080054.1, from coordinate 31,386,739 downwards.
ACATTGGTGTTTTCTACTTTTTGAGGAGTCATAAATTTCCACAATTTTTTTTTGCGTATTACTAGAAATAAATTTTTGTGATCTCTATGAAAGATTTAAGCATGGGTGGCAAATATGAATTAGAATTAAGTGCGGGTGACAAAATAGAGAGCAACCATTGGGATATTATGTAATAGAGGTATGCCACGAAAGCTAAAGCAAGAGTTCTATCGAACGGCCATTAAAGCAATGCTACTATATGGATCATATTGTTGGGCTTTTAGAAAAGATCATGGTAGGAAGATGGAAGTAGTGGAAATGCAAATGCTTCGGTGGATGGGTGGGCATACCTTGAGGAATAAAATTCAAAACGAAGATATAAGAAAGGGCTAGAAGTTGCAAATATTGAAGAAAAGATGAAAGAGAATCGTTTGAAATGTTTTGAGCATGTGCAAAGACGGGGTATTAGCGAACTGGTAAGGAAGATAGAAGTTGGAGCTTGGGGGACTTATTAAGAGGACAAAGAAGACCGAGGATGACTTGGAGGTAACAGTGGAAAAAGATATGAAGAATCTAGACATAGAATAAGATGGTAGAAAATCGGAATGAATGGTGAAGAAGAATTCATGTGAACAACCATTGGAACTGATATATTGGTTCATATGGTTGACCCAATATTTTGGAATTAAACCTTTGGCATTGTTGTTGTTGAACAACGCCAATGTCTTAGATCCCATATAAATGGTGTCAACACCATCTATATGGGACTTAAAGGCATTGGTGGCGTTGCTGACACATAATTTCATGTCTTTTATTGTTGTGGGGTCAGGGGTGGCACTGGGTGCACGCAGGCTGCCTTTTTAATTAATGGTCTCTTGATTTATATTTATTCTAGTTGCTTTTGCTAATGTTTGTACATCTTGTTTCAGGAAAATATCTACTACGTCATATTTGTCTTAATGACTACGCCGTATTTCTATCTTGCATTATTTCTTGTTCCTGTTGTCGCTCTTATAGGGGACTTTCTTTATCAAGGGTAACATTCTGTTGATTTTTTCTTGAAGCATTATAATTCTTCATTGTTCTTGATACTACTGTTCCTTTCTTCCTGTAGTCTGCACTCATTATTTGCATCCATTGGCTGTTTTTTTAGAATATCATAATGCCGAAATAAGACTGATTTGGGTTTTGAATAGTTGGTTTGTATTGAATAATAATGAGAGGTACTACGTCTATTTATACAAGAGATTAGAATTAAATTAAGGAAACGAAATATTACGAAATATAATATTCTACTTTCCTACTTTTTTGTCATGCTAAATCATCTGAGTGTGCAAGTCATGCTATATATTTAATGTAGTAATATATACAAATTACAATAAGATTATAAATAACACCATCACCATTGAAATTCTTTAGTATATTTCCTTTTGATCATCATTGCTTGAATCATGAACAAACCCTAAAAAGAATGTTGCAAAAAAGAAATTTTTGTCTACATAGGCCATTTTCTAGATACAAATTGGAAACCTTATTTAAACTTTCCTAAAGTCTTATTTGCCTCAATGGTGTTTTTGGATCAATTGGAATTGGAATTTTACTTTGAGATATAACTACCCCCACAAGAATTATAAAGCACTTGTATTCTTGAAGATGAACAATAGGAACATGGATGTGACAAAACAGAAAGTCAAGCACAAAAGGAGTAGCTAAGTCTTTTGGTGAGAATGAGTCTATGGGAGAATTCTGATTCTTCATTGGCCTATAATTGTGCTCATTATCCTCCATTTATAGAGTATGAAACCCCTAAGATGTCTCAACATATCTAATCTAATGTATAAAGACATGTGTTGTTTAGATTAATTCACCCATTCTTTAATCGAACAGACATATTTTTCCACAAAAATGTGTTTCCGTAATCAGGCTTGACCAGGGCAAGCAAAACCACTTGGTCAAGCTCATAGCCACGATTTAAAATCACGAAAGGCAGCCTGTTTATCGACTGAGTCGAGCAAAACCGATGGTTGAGAACAGTTGCTCGGCCTGGTTGAACTAGAGTTCTCAGTCGAGCACGATATTGGTTTGCTTCCTCTGAACGTGTTTTTTCTTTGCTTAATATAATTATTAAACACTTGCAGATATTACTTAACCATCATAAATATGATACTTAGGACAATACTCTAGTTATCCAATAAGTCATGGTCAATAATTTGATAATTGATACTACTACTAAAGAAGAAGCAAAAATCAACAGCTTAAAATCAATGTAGAAACTTTCTACTACTTGACTTGGGAATTACACTTGTATTTTCATAGATGGTCAGGACTAAAACTCCTCTGTGGTTAAATGTGGTGACAGCCAGGGGAAGTTTCCATGAAAATTGTTATGAAGTTTTCTAGATGTGTGAATTGAGGTATGATTGAATCATGGGATGATTAATTCTCGCAGAAACCATCCCATGATCTTATAAGTTCGTGGGTGCGATACTATTTTATTTACGTCATTTCACAATCTATCCCACTTAATGGGATTGCTCATGGTGCTTTTGCAGTACCTGCTTGCTGGTGAGTATATGCAAATGAAAAATGAAAGAATAGCTCAAAATATTTCATTTTTCTGTTGTCAGGTTACAGAGATGGTTTTCTCCGTATGATTATCAGATTATGCAAGAGCTTCATCGGCATGACCGTGAGGACAAGAAAAGGGCACAGTATCTTGAGGTTGAGGATCATCTCACTCCAGAAGAGCATAGGAGTTACGCTCTGTCTCAACTCCCTGGACAGAGTTCAAAACATACTGGCTTTGCCTTTGATTCTCCGGGTTATGAATCATTCTTTGCCGCTCAAGCCGGTGTGTTTACTCCTCAGAAGCCATGGGAAGTGGCCCGAAGAGCAAGCGTGATGAAATCCCGTGCAAAGCCACCAAGAACATAATTCTTTTTTTGCGCCTTTTTGTACAAAACTTAGATTTTTCTCTCAGGAACTTCAGTAGGTGATTGTGTCATATGTTAGTCTTTTTGTAGCTCTCTTTTCTCCGTAAAAGCACATATTTGATGTAAAAATAGTCGACTTAGGGGCAACAGTTAATTATGAGATTGTAAAATTACAAGCCAAAGATCAATCCTAGTAGTCTTCTTTTCTATCCTGCGCTTTTAGACTTTCAGGCAACATGATCTCCACTGATCCAAGTGTTTTTATAACTTCAGTTCAGTTATTGTACATGATTAAAGAAACCAAATGACCAGAACTTGGCTACACCAAGGGGAAATTAGACAGGTAGTATTGGTTCCATGCATAGAAAGAAAAATCAGAATGAAATAAAAAGGAATGGAGAAATTAAATTTTATCGAATTATATACCCCATATTACATGATTACATCAAGTAAATTGGAGACACTAAAATCATTTTATAACAAGTAATTTGGTGACATCAAAATCAATTTTTAGATTAATGGAATATTTTATCACAAACCTTTCACTCTGCAATCGAAATAGTGTACAATTACATAATAAGACTTTTAAAAAATCAATTTTTTATTTCCAGTCATAGAATGTCTTTTAACTTATTGATGCAAACACTAAATAAATGAACAAAACGATAGTAATCTACATTTATGATCCCTATCTACTTATTTACAAGTTAATGAACAATTTTGAATTTATGTAATCAACGGAATTAATTATTACTTTTTAGTTGTTTAAAATTGTTTCCATTTATTTATTTTATTTATTATTTATCTTCTATTAATATTACAAATTTTAAACATTCTTATGATATGTATCTTTTCTCTATTATATTTATATATAAAATAATATGTTTTCTATTTAAAATTTTATATTTTTCTTAATTTCGGTGAATATTCGAACATAAATCTTAAGAATGTCGAATGATAGTCGTAAATTAGCCAATTAGGAGTAATGCAGAACACAAATTTTTGTGAGAGATGGTCTTTTGAGAGACCATCTCTAATTGGCTGGCTCAAAAAGAAAAATATAGAATAAGATTCTCGGTAGGCATTAAGAATATTGTAAGTAGGCATTTAGAATATTGTAAGTACTTAAGTATTTATTCGGTGAGCATTAAGTATATTATAAATAGGCATTAAAGATATTGTAAGTAGACATTAAGAATATGATAGTAGGCTAATAGGCTATAGTTTTTCGGTAGGCATCAAGAATATTGTAAGTAGGCATTTTAAATACTTTTTCGTGGACATTAAGTATATTATAGGTAGAAATTAAGAATATTTTAAATAGGCTTTTTTAGGTTGGGGAGAGAATAATCAACGCTCTCAACAAAGATGAAGAGAATGCCTTTTAAGGTTCACAGTGTATATGAACTACTGGGGAGGTCTGAGTTGATATTCCGACTGTTTCACCGTGTTTTCCTGCACAATGTAGCAAATGAGGGCCAGAGAGGGTTCCTTTGAGGGTCTTCCTCTAATGATTAAGTCGATAATGTTTTTGAGATGATTGCTGATAAAGTTTATAAGGAATTAGAGCTATTTTTATACGAGAGAATAATGCTTGGGTTTCAGTGTAAAAGTTACGTTACCCTTGGTGATGCATGACATTGTATATTTATAGTTACGCTACCCTATTAGGCTTTTACCTTAATAGAATCTTTCTTGAGATCAATTGAGAAAGAGAGAGATAAAATATTTCGTATGCCTATGTGGCGTTTGGTGGGTTTGCTGATCTTTACACCATGGTCCCCCTTCCTTATCTTTTAGTACACCTATATGGGTAGGGTGCAAGGTAGGTGTGGTGCCTTGCCTTATACGAGTGTTGACAGCTTTTCTGAGCATAACTGCAGTTGTATCCTGCCAGTCATCGTTTCCGTTGCTATTGTTCTGCAGGGTTAATCATCCTGTAGGTATTTATGTTCTTCTTTCTCTATCAGTTTTAATTTGACCTTTCTGCTTCCGTGAGTTCTGTTGTCCTGAATCTTAGCTAAAGAGCAAGTTTAGTGTTTCAGGGAGCTAAGTCGTCCTTCTCAAGGAGCTAGGACCTCTGAAGGGGTTATGGCTGTTTCGTCATGTCCTTCGTTCATGGTCGTGATCGGGGTTTTTCCACTTTCAGGGTCTTGAGACTAAGAGTCATGTTTCAGTACATACTGACATTAATAATATAATAAGTGAATATTAAAGTTTAATAGATTGAATTTAAAAGAAGCCACCTAGAGAAACGTCTCTAAATAGACAGACTGAATGCAGAATCAGTAAAACCCTCGTAGTCGTAGTCCTTCTCAAAAGAAAGGGTAATTGTACGGAAGTTACAGGCGATTTTCTTCGTACGGAAGTTAAATTGGAATCCACATTATTTTATCCCAAATTACATTCCCGTCTTTGAATTATTCAAATTAATATACATCAATGATGTATGTTCATCGAAGGCTAATTCTCCTATGGACCAAGAGATTTAATTAATCAGTAATTACTGATAATTGCTAAATTTGGTTGAATTTCATTAAAGAAACCTAAAAGGCTGCTAATGTCATCATACAATGAGGTACGATAACTCATTTCTTTGATTAACTTCTATGTTTTGTGAGATTTCTGCCTGCCTGTACTAGTGTTGTTTTCTACTGTTTATAATGTCAATTTTGAATATGGAAATAAAATTTATAATTAAACTCCTTCGTTTATTGACTGACCATTCCACTGTGCTGATGTACTGATGTCAACTGTCTTGAACTTCAAAAAGAATCAGGAAATTTGGAAGTATATTTTTTACTTGAACTGTAGGATTAAACTCTTGTAATTTGGGTTGGAAATCGGAATTTAGAGCGCAAATATAATGAAGTATATTGTGATGCATCTTCATGTTACACTTTAAGTCATTTTCTGTTGATTTTGGGTTTCAAGCTGAGACATTGGTTCGGAAACTCATATCCAACATTGACAGATTTCAAGTGTCCGACTTGGGATAAATTATTGGAAAATACGATATTTTTGGTCCAAAATGAAATGTACAAGAGTTGGGGTATTAGTGTTGAGGTCCGACACGATAGTTAAGTTGAAATGAAGAGTTCGAGTAACAAAATTGGTGTTAAAAGGTACTTTTTGACTCTGATTTATAGGATTAATTATTTCTTGGTCCTGGAATAATGCTTTATAGGCACAATTTTATTGAAAAAGATGGATTTATAGTGAATTCTTTGAAAGAACAACGATTAAGAGTAGACTTCTTATGGCTCTTCAAAACTCTTTTGCTTTCTTCATTTCATTCATCATTTGAATCCAATTTTTTGTCAATCTTTTGTACACATCTTACAAGTCAAGGCGAACACCCTCAAATTTGATACAAGAGCAAGACATTGATGTTTGATGATAAAATAAAACAATCCATTAGTAGTTATTCCAACTTCCAACCTACCAAACTTCCGGAAACTTATCTGCCAACCTCAAAGAAAGTGAGCCATTGACTAAACTGAAAGTAGGTTCTCAAAAGCAAAGCTAGTTTGTATCCCCTTTGAATTAGCTAGAGTAGGTTATAATGCTTTATGACTATGATTCTGCATGATCAGGACAGTTAGTTCGTTGAACAAGAAACGGGGTTCTGGTGTTGCAATGATGCATTGTCATGTATTTTGGCAACTGCAATCTCCTGTGCCCTAAACAAGCACATCTTATTGATAATGAACTTCTTAGTAAATACATATCCTAAAATGGAGGACAATTGTTAAGATTTACTTTATCAAATAGTTCCTTGTCTTTTGTGCAATTACAGAATTCTAAGAGTGATTACATTTTTTAAAAGGTGTAGGAGAATTTAATTGCTTGCCAATTATCACTTCAAACCTATCCAAAAAAATCAAAGAAAAAAAAGACAAAATAATAACTCAACCTCACCAATCTGTTTTCTCTTCTATACTTTCCTCATCCTCTATTTACATCATTTGAAGTTGCTGTGAGACTTAAGCTTGTACTTGTCAACTATCATCATCTGAGTCACTTTCACTAGATTTGTCTGACAAGAAATTTCTAGGTAACCTTGGGAATGTGACACGTGTCCTCAACACATCAGGTGTCAAAGGTGATGAAGGAGATGAGGAGGAACCTGAAGCACCTGTTGTACTCATTTTCTTCTGTTGCAAACTCCGAGTAATGTCTATACAAGCTTTATCAACCATATCCAAGAAATCCTTAACTATGATGAACAGCTGAAGGGGATGTTTGTCTTTGAATCCTCCTGCTTGGTAATACTGTGTTGTTCTCTTCACGAATTCCATTACCCTCGTTTGCTCTTCTTGGACTACCTTAATCTCTTCCTCCGCTGCAGCCAAGAACTCTTTCATCTCTTTGATAAACTCTCGTCCTCCATCATCAGCTCCACACTGCAGCACAAGCTGCCTAGTTTCAGCAACACGAGCTCCTGTCGCTGTACTGATGCTAATGATGGTATCATAATCGAGGTTGGCTGCTTTTTTGACATTTGAGAATTCCGCACTTAAGCCACCTACAACAGGTAGCCCTAGCTGTAAGAACTCCCTTTCTTGCTCCTCTTTTGACTTAGATTCATCTGGATTTGGGTTTGCGTTTGAGCTTGAGTTTCTCTGACTGTTGGATCGGGTTAAGCTATTGTTCCGGTTCATAACACACCGTCTCCCTTCATTCCTGACAACCTCATGAACCACAAAGTGAAGCAGAGTGGTCTTCCCATCACTACTTTTGTAATCTGAGAGCTTGCGCAGAGCTGTAAGGTTAAAACCCCTTGCATCCCCTCTTGCAGTCCCAGCATTAAGCCGATTCCCTGCTTTTAGAATAGCTTCTAGAAGCTTCAAGAACACTCCACGATTTCTGAGCTCACTGCACGCGGAATCTAGTGTTTGGAGGGACTCCTTCAGTTGGTTGATTTCCGAGCCATAAGTGTATCTAAAGAGCATGGTGTTAATCCGAGTAAATGCTGAGGGAACCGCCTTAAGCAAGTGATAAAGGAAAGATTCTGCATCAGCTAGCCGTGTAGCATCTCCTTTAAATCCCAGAATTTCAATCTTCTCTTCTCGTGAAGGGGTTACCCGGGATAGTTTTTCAAGTATCTCCACATTTAGGCCCTTTCCTTCTCGAAGCCCCTCGATCAACTCGCTGCGAGTGATGCCTAAAGACCGAATCACAATCGCAATGTTCTGGGAACGTCGTGAGTCCAGAATGAATATTTTGGCAGCTGCTGTATTTGGTGTAGCTTTACTCTGGCTTTCAGATGTTTCTTCTTTTGGTGATTTTCGGTTAGCAGCGACACAGCCAAAAAGAGCTTCCATCATATCCCCATTGTATCTGTTACATCAAAAAACACAAACCAATCAACTTCCATTCAATAAAGATTTGTGACTTTTCTTTGCAACATTTATTGTATATTTTACATAAAAAAAACAAAGCAAAAGACAAGAGAATCATGGGTTGGCCTAGCGGTTGAAAACTTTTGCTTTCACCCTTGTGATTGAGGTTCGATTCTCACCACTATAGGAGAAATTCCCCTTCCCCCTTTCTTGAGAATCTCCAGCCATAACCCCAAATTAAAAAAAATAAAAACAACCAAAAATAATATGTTAGATTAATTACTGGAATGATCCATGCTCAATTTTGTCCCACACCATAGAATGATCTGTATTAACGTTGACTTTTTCCCAATGTAATGGCCTCATTTTGACCTGATCATTCTTGCTCCCTAATGCCTCCTCCCCAATAGATAATGATTCTACTATATTTCCACTTGGTGTCCGTTTCGGTGCTTGTGGCGGTCTTGATGATCCGCCACGTAGTGGAGGTGGTGGTGGCGGCGCTGGTCCTTTCTTCCCTACCATCGGTGGTGGTGGGGGTGGCGGTGCAGGACCTTTCTTAACTTCCATCGGGGGCGGAGGTGCTGGTCCTGCCTTTCCAACCATCGGTGGCAGAGACGGTGGTGGGGCCGCCACTTCACTAATATGTTCCTTTGCAACAACGAACTTCTCTGTACCCTCTTGCACATTCCCAACAGGTTGAAAATTAGCTTCATTTTGAAGTGCTGATTTAGGATCAAGCAATCTAAATGTATGCTCCTCCTTTAACTGTGCATGAATTTGATTCGAAGACGACGATTTCCCACGAGAATAAGTCTTCCTTCCATTATTACTACCCTTAAACGCATCCTTATGAAAAGGTCCACTCTTCCTCTGACTACTTCCTTCAAGTTTCCTCCAATACAGAACATCTAAACCATCTTCATCCACTATCAACCCTTTAATATTCCCATCAAACCTCGTAAATTCCGGTGCCAATGCCTGCAACCTTCCACCACCACCCGAAGGGATTGCACCAACATTATGTACAGTCCCACCACCATTTTCCTTCCGTTGTTTAGAATAGCGTGAAAACAAGAAAAACACAGCTGCAGCTACTACTAAAGTACTTGCAGCTGTCACCCCAACAGCCGTATATATGGCCTTATGCGATGGCGATCCTGAAGATGATGGTGTCACAGACAAAGGGGGTGACAGTAGTGGTGTTGTTGGCGTTGATGAACTCGGTGGAGAAAACACAATTGGAGGATTTGTTGGAGAGACTACAGGAGGAATAGAAGGTGCTTGAGCTGGTGATAGAGACTGTTTAGGATAGAAAGTTTCAATATTTTGAGGAGAATTAGAATTAAATTGACAATATGAAAGATAGAAGAAAGAATTAAGGAAGAAAAAGAAAAAAATGGAAGTAAGAAACAAATTGTATGTCTTTGTTAAGAATTCCATAATCCCCTCCCAAATTCCAACCCCTTTGATGATCTGTACAAAAAAAAAATTAGGGGAGTTAGGAATGAGAAAGAGGTGTATGATGGAAAATTAAATTAGTTGATTTGTTGATATTTGAATGTTGGGTTTGTTTTTGTTGGTTTTGTTGTATTGAGGGGATGTTGAGCTGTTAGCTGTTCCCATGTTGAATATAATGTTGATTCTTCTGTAAACTTTTGTACACATTTTCAAAGTAAGCAGGTTGCTGACTTTTGACAATTTCCTTGGATTTTTTTAATATTCAAAAATAATGTGAAATTACTCTTTCCTTATCATTACAATGCAATTAAGTGAATTAACCTATCTGTTAAGGGCTGTTTAGTCAATTACTAATTTGTTAATTTTATGTCGTACCCACAATCATAGAAGGGACACAATTTTTTTTAATTGTTTTTTTTTTTCGATTTTCGTTATAATATGGCTGGCCTAATTGGCCAGCAAGCTCACACTACAGGCCACATGTCTTATCGTGCCATTTTGGAAAAATGGTGAATGTGGCCTCTAAATGGTCCATTGTTGCGGTTGATGGGCAATGTAGTAAAAAAATGATTAATGAAGGTCATGAGCGAATCATGTATATATGAGCAGGTGATGTCGTGTCGTTGGGCCATGAGGAGGCCTTGCATACATGAGTGAAAATTATTAACAAAAATTAACTAATTAAAACGATATTTTAAAACAAATTCAACAAGATCTCAATATTAACTAATTATACATTATTATAAAATCATTCTCTTGTTAGTTGGAAAGTTGAACTGGTAAACTGTCCATCTTGAAAACTAGAATCAGAAGTTTGGCGTTTGACAAATTAAATTAAAAGGTAAATTATAATGTCATACTTCTACTTTATTTAGGAGTACTTCTATATTATTGCTGAATCAAGTTGGTTGTAATTTCATTGTCAACCCTTGTTCTACTTTATTCAGTCAGATCGTAATAATATTGCGGCCGGAGTATTTTTCAACTGTTCAGAACTATATACGCGTTATTCCTTCCATTTAATTTACAATGTTTTTTTTTACTGTTATTCTATTTATTTTATGTTATTTTTTTATTTAGAAATAGATTCTAAAATATTCTTTTAATTTCCATTACATATCTTAACCATCTTTAATGCCATCCACACCACATGCTAGAAAACTATGCATAATAGAATATGCATAATAGAAAATTTGGAATGGACGTACCTCGATAAATAGGGGTTTTCTTCATGAAATTTTCTTTGATATTATTTTTTTATTTATGAGAGACCGTCTCTCAAAGAGACGACCTCATAATAAGAAGCTCGTATTCTTATTTTCTCTTTAATTTGTATAATTGGGTAATTTTAGCCCATTTATATAACATGTCTCTCAGAGTGACTGTTTCTCATAATAATTTGTGTATTTTTTGAAGTGAAAAAATATTTTTAATAATAAAGAGATTATTTTTGATTGATATTTGATTACAAATAAGAGTATTATTTACAATTAATCTCATATAAATAGAATGTGCACATGTTTATGGAGTCACTAAATATATTTCTTTTATGTTAGATAATATTTGATTGTTATATAATTATATTAATACATCTTTTTAAAACGAGCACTTTTAATTGATGTGTATTAAGTGTCAATCAAAATTTTTTTTTATATTAAGGATAAAAATCTCTTCAATGTTGGATCTAGGCATGGCCACGGTCCGAGTTGGGCCGGTTTCGTTCCGGTTCCACCCGGTTCCGGTTCCATTTGGAACCTGTGGCGAACGGTTTCGGTTCCAAACGGTTACTTGGCGGTTCATGAGGCGGTTTCGGCGGTTCCAACTCGCGGGACAAGCGGGTCGGACCATCGGTTCCATTTTTATTTTTCCTTTAAATATTTATATAATATAAAAATACTATAATATTGTGGACGTATCTTTGATGATTACTTGATTATTAGTGAAATTCATTGCTTGTCAAGTTATAATCGTTATTAAAATATTTACTAAAAAGAATGAAAAAAATAAATTAATAAGAAAATTCAACGATAATGTCGATAAAGGCGATTAATAAAAAAAGAGGGAGAAAATGGACTTGAACCTAGTACCCAAAGGAATACTAAGCTGCCTACGTATCCCGAAGGAATCAAAGCCCACGTAGTTCTTTGTCATACCTTTTATTTGTAGTTGTTGAATGTTGATTTATCGTTGTCCGATGGATCCTATTCGTCTTCGTCATCATCATCTGGTTGGTTAGATGCTTCCGCTGACTCTCCTCCTGACGATGATGCAAATGTATCTATCATCATCCATGGTCATCATCATCGCCTTGATCATCATCATTCCTTAGCCCTTGTGTTCGAATCTCCGCTTGATCCCAATCTTTCTTGCAAACACATATTTGAATACTATGTGGAGCAAGACGAGATTTCTTTTCGTCTAAAACTCTTCTACCTGCACTAAAAGCAGACTCTGACGCAATCATTGAAGCAGGAATTGCAAGGATATCCTTTGCAATTCTCGATAATATGAGAAATTTTATAGATTTTTCTATCCACCACTCTAAAATATTATAGCTACCTTGGTCAATTTCAAAGTGATGTTTAAGATAATTATCTAATTCTAAATATGCAGTGGAGGGTGAAGAAGAAGATGATCCTACAAAACTATCATCTTGGCTCATTATATTAGCTATTATGGAATTATAATAAGAGGGACGTGCCGAGACGCTAGCACGCCTAGACGTATCGCGTTTTGGGTTATATACACTAGCATAGTAATCATAAAGTTCTGCTAAAAGTTTTTTACAAGTTCCAACATAATTATGTACATCACTAGGCGGGCGATCTAAAGATTGGTAGTAAAATCCAATTACTTTAATAAGGACTTTCGTCTTAAAACATGGGTCTAAAATGGTTGTAATTCCATAAATAGAAGGAAAATCGGTAAAATATGTCTTCCACTTATCCATCATATCTGCAAGAATCGGCTTTAAATATGGGTTAGTATCATCATGCGAATGTTTAAGAAGATGATAAAAAATAGTAATACACTCACTTATTACTAAGTGAACGTTTGGTTCGTAAACATATGAAAAAATCTTAGTTGCATGGTCATACGCTTCTAATATTTTATGTATACCTATAGCTAGTTCCCATATGTCATCACTTATATAGCTATCTGTACACACACTATAAAGTTGTGTTATAACTGGACGATAAGCAATCGATTTTCTTAATAAATCGTTGGTTGAGCCCCAACGTGTAGGAGTATCTAATGACCAATACACTTTTTTTAGTTGATACTGGTCACATAATTGCTTATATCGTCTCTTTATCTGTCCAATTCTAAGCCACTTCACTATGTCTCTAATGGGATCCAATAAATCACTTAATCGTTTTATACCTGCTTGGCAAGATAAGTTTACTATATGAGCACAACAACGTACATGTAATAATCTACCCCCAAGAATAAAACTAAATGCAGGTTCGTTATACAAAAGTTCAATGCATTTAATGTTAGCGGTTGCATTATCGGTAGAACAACAAAATATCTTATCTAATAAGTTTCATTCTTTACATATCTCTACTAATCTGTATTTTATGTTTTCACCCGTATGTCGTTTAAGAGTGTTCCTAGGGATTGCTTTATATTGTGGTTGCAAAGTTTTTCTTGTGTAATGCTTATATGCCCTACTTTCACCATGGTTAAATGGCAATTCATCACAAATTACATATTTAGAAAATTCATCAATTATATCATTACGATTATATTTAAAAGGCATACCTGTGCTGGGAATGTCCCACTATCGGCTTCCACTTGTGGTCTCGCTGCCGCTTGCTGCATGAGTTTCTTTTGTAATTCCATGCTTCTTTGTCAAATGTTTGTTAAAAGATCCCGTACCACCACCTAACACATATTCACAAAACCCAATAAATGAATTTTTAATACATTCTTGATTTATAAAATATGAATATCGTGTATGTATAAAAAACTTAAAAAGTATTTACCTCTGGTGAAATTGTATGAAACTAAGGGATTTACTCCTTGACTTTCACAAATTTGTCTTACTGGTTCATTTTCATCTAAATTTAAATATAAAGACATACTCAAATACCACAATATATAAATAAATAATAATTTTAAATTTAATCAATTTGAAGAATAAAATTATAAAACTAACCGATAGTTTGGAAATTGACTCGTTTGCCACGAGCTTGTCTTTATTGTGTTGTTGTAGTTGTTCTTCATGTGATCTTGTTGATGACTGTCGAGATCTATGTATCTCAATAGGGGTCGTTGGTTCCTCTTCTTGTTCTTCTTCTTCATCAATTTGTATTTCTCTTTCCACTTCTTCTGCATAATCGCGTAATTCTTGGTCGTACCCTTCTGGATAATTTGGTTATAATTATAATTACTAATGGAAGGTGTTGTTGATATCGACGGAGTTGAAGTGGCCTTTCTTTTGGAGCTAGAACCTCCCAATGATTTTGCCACTTTAGTAACTTTTTTAGAGACTTTTTTCAAAAAAGAAGACATGATAATATTGAAATAATAATAAAATTAAGAAATAAATAAATAATTAATAGACTAATTATGTAATTAACTAAATTAAGAAATAATTAAAAGACTAATTATGTAATTAAGAGAATAATTGCGTAATTAAGTAGATAGAATAAGTAGTGAGAGTAGGAGAAGAAATGAGTTGTAAGTGAAAATGATTGAAAGTGATATATATTTATAGTCTAAATCACAACGGCTAGTTAACGACTCTTTTTCGAATGGTTCCAAAGAACCTGTGGGCCGGTTCACCCGGACCGGTTCCGGTTCTGGTTTCGGTTTCATGGAACCTGTGGGCCGGTTCACCTGGACCGGTTCCGGTTCCACGGAACCTGTGGTCCGATTCACCCGGACCGGTTCCGGTTCCGGTTCCGGTTCCAGTTCCGGTTCCGACCCGCGGTTCTTCGGTCCGGTTCAAGCAGTTTTTTTCCGGCGGTTTCACGGTTTCGCGGTTCGGGCCGGTTCGGAACCTGTCGCGAACGGTTCCGATTCCGGGAAGGTTTCAAGCGGTTCGGGACCGGTTCGGTTCCGGGTAACCCGCTCCGTGGCCATCACTAATTGGATCTATTTTAGAAGATTAGAAATGTCTTGACCGAATATTCCATAATTTCGTTTCTAGATTGCTCTTTATATTTTTGGGATATTCATAGTTTATCAATTTTCTTGGAAATGACATAGAAAACAAGCGAAAATTTGAATAAAATAAGATTATTTAACAATTTAATTCCAAAAATAAGTTTTGTGAAAACTTAATTTCCAAAATAAGCGTCCATACATCCAAAATTTCGAAAACAAGCATGAGAAGAATATCATCATACTCAATATACTCCGTTTATAGGAAACAAGCAACAAAGTTTGCTCAAAAACTTATCAAGTGGAGATAGAATCGTGGATACGTATTATTTACTCTCTCTGTTCTTTTTTTTTTTTTTCTTTTTGTTTACTTTTTACTCGGTTTTTAAAGTAATTTTTAAGCCTCAAAATCACTAATTATCCATCATAAAAAATTACAAAAAATGTATGATAAGAAAGTAAACATGAAGATGAGTCTAACGAATTTCACTTGGATATATTGTGTCTTTATATATTTCTCAAAAACCATAGTCAAACTTCTCTCTCCTTAAGGTGGAATATTCTGGATGAGAAAAATATTAGAGAATGGAAGGAATAACGAATTGTATATTTAAAAATTTGTAATTTACCTGCCCGTGTAACATAATTGAATTAAACTTATTATAAATAAAAATATATTTGGATCAATTTAAATTAAAATTCAGCATTAAATATTAAAGTAAATGTGATCACAAAACTAAAGTAAATTGAACTAAAACTACGGTTAAAATAATGGAGTCTAACTTGTTATTGTCAAATTAATTTGTGTTTGATAGATTCATTCACATTACACAACGTAAGGCTATTATAAAAAAATTCATAATTTTAAGTAAAGATACACATACTTTATGTGTAATGTGACTATAAAACTATACTTGTTTATTGACTTTCTTTTAAAAAGATTAATAATACACCAAACCCCTTTTGGTAAAACCCCTGTATTTTGCTCCAAACCGAAGGAAATGGATCGAAATACATATATTCATACAATATTGCTAGAGTTCAACGAATTTTGTCAATTATTCCGACTTTCAATACTAGATTATCTACATTTGCATTTATTTAATGAAAAAATATATATAGCCCTTTATAAGAAAAAAATCTTATATTTTATTTATATATTTTAATATTACTTTTGCTTTGAAAACATAAGAATGTAACTATACCTATTAATTTACCATTTATTTTTTCTTGGAAAGTTAAATAGTTATATAAAATACTAATTATTTTCAATTTTTAAATTAGATTCTCTTACAAAGTTAAAATTATTAATAATAAAGAGAATTTATTAATTTTTTATATACAACCTTATATTAATTTAATTACAAATTGGAGACTCATTATAGCCAATTAGTCATTCCTACCACTTTAAAATTTTTAATCACAGATATTCTCTTAATATTATTTTATCCGGTCATATAATTTAGTGGTGTCTATCAATTTTTTAATATTTGTGTTAATTATTAATGTTGTATTCTCATTCTTATAACCTTCATATTGCATGATTTCCGCATTGTAGAATCTCTTATGTCTTTGTTATGTAGGTCCATTTCACATTTGACAAATTAAAAGAAAAACAATTAAACGTCAAAATGCTTTAGACTACTAATAGGAA
This sequence comes from Amaranthus tricolor, assembly GCF_026212465.1. Taxonomy (NCBI): domain Eukaryota; kingdom Viridiplantae; phylum Streptophyta; class Magnoliopsida; order Caryophyllales; family Amaranthaceae; genus Amaranthus; species Amaranthus tricolor. The sequence goes on along the minus strand of NC_080054.1, from coordinate 31,370,255 downwards.
CACTATGGTTTTAGCAGTATGTATGCTTTGAATTATATGTAAATACTTGTACAAATAGCTATAGGGATCTAGACTTTATAAAACTCGAATCAATTGATAAAATGTGTTTACTGTGTTTTGTCTATGGCAATCCAACATGCAGATCATGAATTAGGTCAGATTTGGGAGCATGAAACAAGCGTATCCATGGATTTCTATAATATTTCAGGTCTAAATGCTCTTTTAAGCTTAATTCGCTATGAAAGTCGAAATAAAGATTGACTTTTACTGATTAAACTATTTAGATCAAGATAATTTAAGTCGAGTTAATTTGACATTATTAAAAGTGAAAAGTGTTAATTGGACTTATGGACTATTATATTCGACTCAGGCTTAAAAAAATTCAAATACAATATTCATATTGAAAAAGTGACATGATATACATGCATTAAACTTGATCAAATTTGATTCCCGGCTAAGTATAATTTGACATTTGACAAACAAATGCTCTACACATCAAACAAAAGTCAGAATTATTTAGAAAAGTTATAATAATTTCATACTACTTTCTTTGAATTAAATACTACTTGAAACATCTAGATGAATTTGAAAATTTTAATTGGCAAAAAAAAGCAAAAGTATTAACTGTTTTTGTGAATTGCATTGGAGTTCTATAAATTAGGTAGGAGTTTGAAAGAAATGGAGTTGAGGATTTTGCATGTAAATGGTTAGGAAATTTGGACATATCTTTTATATATAAATGTTCAGTATTAAAAGTCAATATTAAGGTTTGTTGTAACAACCATGATTAGTCTTTGTGAACTTCCTCCTAATAATTCAAACACAGCCTAATTACCCTTTTACACCTTAAGAAGGAAATTTTGGACTTATTGGGTTAGTTCATAATAAACAATGCATGGGAATATTAATAGGACTATTATTTTATAAAATTTTAGTTAAACCACTCCCTTCCAAGAAAACTACAATAATTATAGAATTATCCTTAGAAATAGCCAAACCCACTTCACTCATCAATTATGCCCAAGAAGGCACGAATTGATAACTTCATTATAATTATAATATATAGACCTAAATCCTTATTTATTTTTTTCATTATTAATTGTTTGGAAAATTTGAAATGTATAGACAATTTATCATAAAAATGAATAAAATAGTATAAGTTTCAACTTTATTTCAAAAATAAACGTAAAATTCTCAAACCTGAGGTTTGGGCAATTCACAGTTAGCAACTGCGAATAGGTCAAAAAAGACAAAATAACTGTTTACAGTTACTACACAACTTTTTGACCTGTTTTGATAACTGCGAATAGCATGCTCCACAAAAACAGGTCAAATAGTTGTTCGCGGTTAGTAACTGCAAACAGCTATTTTGTCTTTTTTGACCTGTTCGCAGTTACTAACTGCGAACAGCCTTAAACCTCAAGTTTTGAAATTTCACGCTTACTTTTGGAATAAAGTTGAAACTCATACTATTTTGTTCATTTTTTTGATAAACTATCTTATACATTTCAAATTTTCAATTGGTTGCTTCAATTGTTTGCTTGTGTGAATGATTAGCTTATATAGAGTAAATGCATTATTATAATAATAATAGTAAATATCCTTCAATTTTTTTGGAAAGCCTTCAGGCCCTTTTCATACTTATTCTGTAAATTATTTTTCACTGGAATGTTTATAATTTGCTTTGTTTGAAGAGTGTAGGAAATTAGTTTTCTAGGAATGGAAAATATTTTATATTCAAGATTCTGAAAAAAAGAAATTAAAAAGAGTTAAAGGATAGAGAGTGAAACATATTTGATATTCTCTCCGCATATTTTGCACAATTTTCTCTTTTAACAATAGATTCTATGACTACTACCAAAAAGTTTTTTCGTCTTTCAACTATAAATTATAAATTATAAATTATAAATTATAAATTAATATTTACATTTCTACGAAATAAATGCAAATACATGCAAATCAAATGGATTAATGGAACGAAAGTGATGGCTTAAATTAAAATTGAAATTATCAACATGTTTGATAAATACTCCTATTTGTCAGCCCTACTTCCAAGTTGTATAGCTTTTAAAGGCCCACTATGATCCATTAATGTTACAGCTCGTCTTGTTTATTAATATGTATTTAACTCTGTTTCTATTAGTTTATTAATATTTTCATTTCGCCTCTCCCTTTTAATTTGCAATAAATTATTTTGAACAATGTCTTCATCACTTTTTAAAATTTTTTATCGATATCGATCTAAATATCTTCACTTATTTTCTTTCATCTTTAATCTTAACTACAAAATTTAGTTTTCTATCATTTTTTTTTTGTGTGTTTGGATGTAAGGAAATGGAATGAAAGAAAAAGGAGGGATTTAAAGGGAGGAAAAATCCCTTATTTGAATAGCAAAATAAGAGGAAAAAGATTTGGAGGGAAGAGAATTGAAAGAATTTGATGGATATTTTTTATTAAGGTTTTAATCTCTTTAAAGTTAGAAAGATTTAAAGGGATAACTCTAATCTCCCTTTATTTCCCTTTCATTCTTTCCTATACAAATAAGAGTTATTTTCCTTCTCTTCCTTTTCCCTTTCTTTTTTTTTTTTTGTCTAAATTTATAATTCAAATATAGTGTTAACTTTGTGCAATGATATGTTGTTATGGAGTATTGATATTCATGTGTCGAGTTATTCATGTGAGGCTGTGAAGATCAGGTCACTTATGATTTTTAAGTGTGCTCGCTCATGATTAGGTAGTAGATTCTGATACTATCCTGAATCCTGATTGAGGTCCTCTATTACTTTTGATTTCGGACCCTTAAGAATTATAGTGATGTAAATATGTTTGTCTAAGTTTTGGTTCGAAACATTTAATCAAAAACTATTTTATATTTTAAATCAATTTTTATAATGTATAACATTGAAAAAGAAACCTGATAAAATGTCAATCGAAAAATCTATGGCAAAATTACTATAGCTAAAAAAAGAAATCACAAATTCAATCTAAACACATCAAATTAAATTTATCTGCAATATAATAATTATTAATTATTATGAAATATGAATAATAGGCCAAGGTTTTTATTTAGTGTGTCCAAAATGTAGAATATATAGACTAATAGTATCTAAACATGGACTTGGGCTATACACCGCATAGGCTAAAAAGTCCATTATTTTATTCCATTTTAGCCCATTGATTTGTTGGAAAGTTCTCCTTTCAAATTAGGCCAGGTTGCATAAAAAAATGGGTCTTGGAAGAGTAATAGTTTTGTTGTGTATGTGCGCACTAATCTATATCTTATTTTTTAGTTATTTTTAATCATGCATAATTAAAATTATAAAAATTAATATTAATAAAGTTTAATTAAAATTGATACATAAATTGTGTAGAAGAAATTAAAGTAAAATTGGAAAATTTCATTCAATCGAAAATTTACACTCAATCTAAACATTACATGATAGAATTATTGTTGAAGATTGAGTGAGGTAGTAACTTGACTAGGTGACACTTAATTTTATTGAGAGACTAGTTTATATGAATTTTTGAATTTTAGGTACGATTTGTCTTGGAAATCATTTATTTGTCATGTAGTTGACTCTAACTTTTTAGTAGTAGAATTAAAGCTTTGATACTATTGTAGTTAGTATTTTTTTTTTTTTCTTGCAATTATCCAACACTTTTTAATATTTTTCACAATTCAATTGGTTAGAGCCTAGAGGAGTATGAGAGTCAATTGTACGATTATGCTAACTAATTAAAACAAATACATTTAGCAATTATAAGTGATTATTATAACTTATCAGATCACCTCAAAAGTTATAACTTATAATGGTGTTTGACAATTTTCAATTAATAAATGGGATTTATGATGAAAAAATTAATACTTTGTCTAAAAAAAGTAATACTTATTTTAATATAGATAAGGGTTATATTAGCAAAGGCGATGAAGAAAACAAAATTAATTAGAATAGGTACTCCTCCGTGACTCCTTCGAATTAGATTGTTATATTTGGCTTAAAAAGCTCTTGTTAAATGGAAAAATACTATACTATAATTTTTATGGGAAAAATTAGAGTAGGTACGTAGTTGTAATCGGATATAGAAGAAGATATAGGTGACAAAAAGTAGTTGGAAAATTGTCACACGAAGATATTGGTGCCAACCAAAGAAGATACTGCCTGGGACAACTATTACAGCAGGACCCCGTCCTGGTTGTCAAAATTTTGGCGGCCAATTTCGCCGGCTTAATACCCTCCTCATTCCTTATTCCTTATTACTATTAGCCAATGGCCAGCTCATTACTCATTAATTCTCTCAAGATACTACATGTTATTATATAGAAGTATATTTATCTGTCTTATTTATTTTGTATTATTTTAAATTATAATATTAATTAAAGTTCTCTTAACTAAATAATGTAAAATAAGTCCTACAAATAACTCCTCTTCATTGACCCATCAATGATCAATCAATATGGAAAAGGGTTGGTTGAATATTCTTTAGGCTATAAGATAAATTTCTCATTCTTTATTGACCACCTCATTAGTAATTTTTTTTTTAGAATCGACTTAAGTAAAAGGTTAATTTAATGGTGGTGGCTATAAGATATGTTACGTATTTATTTTATTATTAAGTCCATTTCATATTTAGCTACTAATTAAAGGAAAGGGAACGTGCAAAAGAAGTATAAAATTAAAGATACATAACATGATCGTATCATCCATGATCCATCCCTAGTTTTGTTGCCACACACGTACTTATTTAAAGCAAAAAAATAGTGTAATTTAGCTTGGCATAGCAGACAATGGATATCAATCCCACCACCCCTAATCCGAATCATATCAATTCATATCTTCTAATATCATAACAGAACCCAGTACACTCTTTCCCCATATTCTTTTCCCCCATCCTCTGTTTTTTTGGCCTACCTCCCATTACTTCTTAATTTTTATTACCAGATGATTTTTGTTAAATTTTTATTTGGACTTAAATTATCACCGACATGTACCTCCACAAATTTAAAAATAGCATAAAAATTGTATTTAAAAAAGGTTTAGTTGAATTATTTCAAGTTATTTCACAACCTAAGATGAAAATAACCATATCTTAACAAACAAGTAACAAGTATTATCAGCAATTTTTCTTAAGTAGAATTTTTTTATGCTTTTAGTGTTGGATAAAAGTTACGAGAAGAATCAACGACATTAAACCTAAAACCTTGCACAAAAAAGTAATACATTTTGCATATGCAAATGTAGTTTTGATTTCATTACTCAAAATTATGCTATATCCTATGAATAAACTTATTATATGTTCAACAACAATGTGAAAATCATAATCCCAAAAGATAATCAACATTATTTTCTATAAAAAAAAAAAAGAAATATAAGTATTAGTACTATATTTATATTTATAATTAAAAAAAAAGTAGTAATTTGAATATAAAAACATTTCCATGTGGGGCAAAAGTAAGATGAATAAGTTTGGATCATAATAAAAAGCAAATCAAGGGAAGATATATGTTTCCCCAAATTTTGCAATGAATGAATAGGAGTCCATGGAACTTTATTAGTCATAGAAGTATGATTTAATGTCCGTTAAAATGGTAGTAGTAAAAGAGAGATAATAATAATGTTGATGAGTGATGAGTGATGAGTGGATCCAAATCCAAAAAAAAAAAAAAAAAGACACCTCAAAAGTAAATAACAAAAGAGTGAGTACATATTGCTTCTACATAGAATAGTATGAGGGAAACAAACGATAATGCAATTTTCAACATGATGATTCACTAAATCGCAGCGGACCCTATTCTAAGATTTCTGAATTGACCTTCATTTAGACCATACCTTCATGTGGCCCTTATTTAATACCTTATGTTATGGCTGTTCAACTATCATTGTTCTATTAAACCTTCATTTTTTTCATTTCAATCTTTCATGTTTATCATAAATCTTTCAACAACATCTTTAGGAAAACTACATCAAACTAACCCTCTTTTTATTATAATCACAAAAATAAGTCATTATATATATATATAATACTAGCTAACATATGTAACAATGTTGTATGAAAATTAATTTGCATATACAAATATCAAAACTGCCACCAAATCAAATCAAAAGAGTGATTTTTACTCCATTAAATAAATCAAATTTCATAGAAAACTAATAGTATAACATATAATGAAATTTCAACCATATGTTGTATTCTCTATAGGATTTCACTATAATTATTTCTAATTTACTTCTTCACCAACCCTTTGTTTAAATATGCTGTGGTAATAAAACTTTTTGTATCAACAACTCCTAAGTTTTTGAATGTTATTTGGAAAATTATGCTCCCAAGTTCAACCTTAATTTTTTTGAATAATCCAATAATATATAACAAAGAATTAATCATAAATTAAATACTTTCCCTACATTGATTCCATACACTTGTAACAAATTATGTAATTGTAATTTTAATATTAAGAAACAAGTAGTAGTGTAAGACGTGAAGCAAAGACTATAAGAGTTTTTTCAATCAAGAGAACATAGTATTGTATAAGCAAATTCAACTAATAAAGGATGTTACGTAACTAAGAACGTTATATTAATTAATTCATAACTAAATATAAGCAACAACTCTTTCAAAACAGCTTCAATTACTTTACAGTGGGTATTTAAGGGATTCATAGACTAATTTAGCATATCATAATGAGTAAATTTCCTGTAATTTTCCAATAAATAACCCAAAAAAAAAAGTCCCAAAATACAAATTAAAAAAAATAAAATATAATATAAAGAAGGAAACCGTTAGATGTACCGCGTAAATTGCAAAACGCCGGCAAAGAAAAACCATTGAAAGCAAGAGCAGTTTCTCCAAATTTGCCAACTTCCTTTTTTCTTTTTTTTTTTTCATTTTTTATTACCAATTGTGAAAGGTAAGATCAAGAAGTGGGGTCCACAAGATCTGAGGTGGACATCTTCAGCCGTTGAGTAGGGGAATCCAACGGTTCAGGGGAAGGAGAAGAAGGTGTAGGACAATCCAACGGTCCAGATGGCGAGGAAGGAGATTCGGGTAAATCTAAAGGCTCAAAAGTAATAGAAGGCATAGGCATTGATGGGGAAATAGAAGGCTGCGATTGTATTGATGAAGATGATGATACTGAATCAGGTGAAGATCTAGTAGAAGGAGGTGATTGCGATTGTGATTCCGAGGAATGATCAGAACCGTCCCTTTCTTTCCTCTTGTTTATCCCACTTTCTCTACCGTCGGATCTATCTTCTTTGCTCATGTAGTTTTTAAGCCTCTTCACATCTGATAATTTCACTGGCTTTAAGATGAAATCCTCTGCTCCTTCCTCCAAACATCTGCTCAATTTGATATTAAATTAAAAAAATATCAACAGTCAACAAATATTCAAAACGGTGTTGAAATTGACTGAATTACGGTGCAAGGAAAATAAAATTACCGATCGATTCGCGCCAAAACGTTTTCTGAGGACATAATAACAACTGGGGTTTCTTTAAAGGCTGATGATTCCTGTTATCAAAAATGCTAAATTGGTGAACTTACCTTAAAATTGAAGAGAAATTTAATTGAAATGTAAAGAAAAAAGGAAACTAACCTTGATTCTTTTGAGAAGTTCATATCCATTCATTCCAGGCATACAGTAATCGGTAATAATTAGATCAACCTTCAAACCCTAAATATTCAATAACTTATAATTAGAGCCTCGAGTTTTTCAATTTTCAAAAGAAAAATAAAGATAAATTCCAAAAAACTTACATCAACAGAGGACCTCTGATCTTCGACTAAACCAAGATATTGCAAAGCTCTCATTCCGCTATCTACTGCTGTAACTGCAATTCCAGAAAGGAGAGAGTGAAAAATAAAACTTAGAGTTTCCGCCATTGTAGACATGACTTGGAAGCTAAGGTGAATTTGAGCTAACCTTTACAAGAAGTAGTTTTAAGCAATTTCTCAATCACTTTACGATCAATGATACTGTCATCAACAGCTAAAACATGAGCTTCCGATTGATAGTCTGACGGAGAAAGATCAATTACAGAATCTGAGTTCCATCGAAGATTCGGAACGACGCCGTTTCTCGACATATTCATCATCATACGAATTACTTCAGATAATATATATTCCACAATGAAATCGGTCAACAAGCAAAGTTTTTCTAGTGTAGTTTCATGGAGCTCGAAGTAAAAGAACAAAATTTGAGTATGTTTATTTAGATTTAGAAAATAAAAATGGCAAGTGGAAGAAGAACAGGTAGAAAGGGAGAAAGATGAAATGAGGTAAGAGAAGAAAGAAGTGGGGGAATTTTTATAGTCAGAGAGGCTGAAAAAGAATGTGACTTTCTTTCTCTTTCTCTCTCTCTCTCTCTCTCACTTCTGAAACTGAAAATCTGGAGAGGAAATCTTGGCACTTTATTAAATTGGCTGGTACTCAGATTCTGAAATCCACTTTGCTTTTTTATTTTTTACTGTACCTTTTTTTATTTTAGAAAACTTTGACACACCAGAGAGCGTAGACTACAGTACTTCTACTTCAACATGTTTAAACAGCTATTTGATGAAAATTTAATTTAATTATACTTTCAGTTCATTGTTTATCGTATTTTTCGTCGTCTTTTATACTTTCTTCTGTTTTTTTTCAGTTGATTAAATCCACTTTCCTTATATTTTTTATCCATTATAATAATGTTTTTTTAAAAAGCGAGCGTCGTGTTTTTCTTACGAGATATCTCTTTCAAAAATCCGGTCCAACAAGTTTTTATTCACCTATTTTCCAGCATGTACACCGAAAAAGATATCATCATCATCATTCTATCCGGTGTCTCTCACTCATAGAAAAACTATGGACAGGGTCTGGAGAAGGAAAGGCGCTGGCAACTCATACCCATAAAGGAGAGCGCGGTCAAAGGAGTCCCCCGGTTCAAGAAAGATAAGTAGACGTAACTACACGGAAAAGATAAATTATATGTCTATAAATAAAATAAACAAGTAGAACCAACTAAAAAAAAAAAAAAACAAAAAAACTAATAATAAAAGAAACGAGACAAGCAAGAGGGCAAATACACCAAAAGTAATCTAAGAGGACATTAGTAGTCTATAATATGGATATGGCGCCTCCAACTACCCCTATCCCTACTCAGGCCTTGAAAGAGGTTTAACTCATGCAAGTCAACTTTTATTTGGTCATCCCAAGTCCTCTTGAGTTTTTCTTGACTCCTCTTACCTTCTACTATAATATTTTCCACCCTCTTATAGGGGCGTCGAAAGTCTTTCTCTGCACACCGAAAAAGATATTTAATGTTATCTTTTTCCATCATAACGATATTTTTTCAAAAAACAAATATCGCAATTACCCTTATGGGATAACTGTCTCAAAAATACGATCGAAACATGTACTTATTCGCTTGCCGAAAAATAATATTTAACGTCATTTTTACCAATGAAAACAATATTTTTTCAAAAAACGGACGTCGGGATTATTCTTATTAAACAAATCTTTTGGAAACCAGTCGAAGCAAGTATTTATTTGCATATCTTTCGGCACGTATATCGAAAAAGCTTTATAACATCGTTTCGAACAAATATCGTTATGATAGATAAAACAACATTAAATAACAAATACTTCCTCTGTTCCTTTATATATGATACATTTTATTTTTTACCAATCCAATGTGTTTTGATCACTTACTTTCTCTGTCCTATATAATTTGCATCAACGAGAAAAATATTGTTTATAAGAAAAAAGTGGATAATAGTAATAAATAAAAAGAAAAAATTAATTGTGTAGATGAAATTAAAATGAAGTTAAAGTATATGGATAAGATTAAAAGGAAGTGGTGGGCCATAGTCCAAAAATAAAAATGATGCAAATTAAGTGGGACGGATCAAAATGGCAAATACAGAAATACTACAAGTTAAATGGGACAGATGGAGTATATCTTAACCTATACTTAACTAAAAATTATAAAAATTTGATATAATAAAATGATTCGATTTGATGATTCAAATAAGACTATATTTAACTATATATTTTTTAACATATTAATCAAAATATATAAAATAAGTTTAAAAGCTGAATAGTAAAATGATTGAAGGAAATAGAATGGAGCAAAGAATTTTAATTTTCCATTTTGCTAAATAAAGACATGAAGATATGGTGAGAAAGTGGGAGCAGCGCGTTGACCAAAGGTGAAAAGAAAGAGAAAATAGAGAGAGGAAGAAGCGGCGTCACCCGTCAGATCCAATAGCATAGAAAAGCTGCCAGAGAGTGTGAGTTGGGGATAAGTCAAGTCGACGGATGGAGAGAAAGAGAAGTAGCTACGAAGTACCTAATTAGTAGCTGTGAAGGTGAGTGAATGACAAATAAGCAAATGCAGTTCTTAAAATGCATTTTCTTACGCCATTGCAAATCTACAAGGAACTTAAACTGCGCCTATGACATCAATGGACCAGCTTCCTTTACTAATTCTTTTTCATTCTCACTTTCTTTGCTATTTTTGGTTCCTTTCTTTCCAACTAACTTTCGCCCTTCCAAACAAATTACAATCTCCCAAATCCCAATCTTTACCAAGTTCGAAACAAATACACTGGTATTATGTACAGAAATTTAATTAGCGGAAGTAGCATTGTTATTCGTAAATTTTTAACTAGACTGTTCTATTGTAAAACTATTTTTTTGAGTTGATTTAATATACACTTATGGCTTTAAAATGATTATTTATAATATTATGGTAATCACTTAAACTTTGTTTTTGAAGGGATTATTTTTTTAAATTTTTAAATAAATAACTCATAAGTTATAACATTAAACTGATCAATTTAATTTTCAAAACGCTAATTAAAGAAATAGGCCAACCATATTGACTCGTCTCATATAAGATTTGTTGACTTTTAAAAGGATTGGTCATTGGTCGGGTCTAGATTGTGTCCAACAGGGCCCATAATTAAACCTATTAATTTTTTTGGATCCATATTATTCGAATCTAAATTTTTAGGGGTTGAAAATTTTAGACCCAAACTAAGACCTCTGGGTCTGATGGTTATAGGGTCATAAATAGGTCTTTTAATAGGTTTTGATTTAATTATTTATATTTAAATTAATACATTTACTGGCATATGAACTTCTTGTTTTCAGGTTATTTCGCCGAAAAATAGTCTCTCATAAAAATACTTCTTTACATTTAAAGGTTTTATTTATACTAAAATAAATCTTTAAATTATGTATTTCATCAAGTTTGAATTGAGTATACCGGTAATGAAATAATTTATTTCCTCTATTTCACTATACTTATATACATTTAAAAATTATAAAAAGTTAATGTTATAAAAGTAGGCAATTAGACAATTCAAATAAAATCTCATTTAGCTATATTTTTTCTTACACATTTAATATAATATATAAAATAAATTTAAATGATAGATATTGTATTATCAATAATCATCATATAGAAATAGTAAGAACAAAAAGTACGTGGTATTCTTTTTCCCTTTGGGATAAGTAAAATAGGGAGCATTAGGAAAGAAAATTTAAGATTGGTAGGGACAAAAGGAGGGGGAAAAGATTTGGAGATTCCCAAAGAAATCTAAAAGTGGGACCAAGTAATGAATTCAAAAAGATGTAAGGGAGTCGGGACAAATAAAATCAATCTCGGAGGATTTCGGAATTTGCCTATTCTATTGAATTGTCTTCCCTCGCCCCAATTCCGATGAGGATTGCTATGCAATTTTCCGTATCTTTTTTTACTTTCTCTGTTTCATATTAGTTGTCTTTTTTACTTTCTTCGTTTTATATTAGTTGTAATTATCGGTAAAAATAACACTATTTATTTACGACACTTAATTTATGATTAGTTTTTTAATCTATAGGTTAAAATATAGTCAAGTGACACCTTGTTTGATTCTTCTCATTTCAAAGATTATTAATATTAAATTTTTATATTTTTTATTATACATAATTAAAGATATTAAAAATTAAATTAGTACATTAGACTGCGTAAAAAATAAATATTGTAAGTAAATTGAAACGGAGAAAGTATTTACGGTCGGGTCATTTTACCCAACTATTTGCTTCTCACTAGAGAGTAAACACTCCTCGTTTTTGGTGTCGGATTATACCCATTTTATGCCACTTAAGGAAGATGAAGAGTTGTTAATACCTCGCCCAATGAGTTAACAACAGCACAATATTGTGTGTAGATATGATCAACTTGCGAAAACATTTAAAAATGTGAAGATCACAAGTAAGTAAAAGTAGTAAAAATATTACCTAAAGTCCCCAAGTTTTAGCTATACATGTGATTTTGCTATTGTTTACCAATTATTTTTTCTTTATTCTTAATGAATAAAATAATATCAACTTAATTCCTCATAATGTATACTTTATTAGTATCAACTTTGTATAACTTTTAATAATGTATAATTAAAGATATTAATAATTTAAGTTGTGTATTGTCAAATGTGAAAATACAAATTTAGCCATAATTTTGAGACGAATAGAGTATCAATAATACCACCACCTCCATAGTTTTATTCCGAACGATTATGGTCGATTACATGAGCCATTATATACCGTTTCAATGATATCAGTTCTAGTGGTCGTCCATAAAGATTCTTCTTCTTAATTCATTTTGATTTTCTACCATCTTAATTTGTCAGTCCAAATCCTTATCTTTCCACTCATGTCCTTCAAGTCATCTTCTGTCTATCTCGTTCTCTTCTTAAGTATTCTAATTAAACTCCAACAACTATTTATCTTTCTTATCCGTTCATTAATACTACGTTTTTGCACGTGCCCGAATCATGATAAATGATTCACTTTCTTTTTTCAAATAGAGGTACTAAAATAGAATAGTTGGTGTGAGTACTGAGGATTGAGAGAGTAAGGGTTAAGACTTAACAACTCATTTTGATAGTTGGTTCTTAATGGTGATGATAAAAATTATTATTGTAAATTTTTATTATATATTATGTCATTCTCATAAAACTTGAATCATATAATAGTTTTTTCACAATTTTTTATTACCAACTATTATCACATTTTCATATGATAATGTATTGAAATAAATTTTTAAAAGAAAATGAAATAATTGAAATTAAATTCAACAAGTATGACCACTAAAAGTCTCAATAGATTTTTCCATCTAATCACACCAAATTTTCATTACATTTCTCCCATTTGATACCGACTATCAAATTTAATGAATTGTTGAATAACAATTGAAACATGTGAACTGATTTTATCAATATATCTTGCTTGAGTAAAATGTTTAGCTATTATATTATTACTATTTATTTTTTAGCCCGTCTTGTATAAGACTGTCTCATGTAAAACTGGTCCATGTAGAAGACTCATTAATTACAAAAATAAAAATAAAAAAAACAAAATTTCCACTTCTATAAGAAGCAATTATTTTTTAAAAAAAGTTTAAGCTGATGCAATCAAAGTCATCTATTTTTATATTGAGATTACCTTAATTAAAAATTAATATTCATTTTATATTGTTGATTACGTGATTTAAACAAGTGATTTATGAAGGACATAGTATATTAAAGCTTAATTTAGAGCAGCATCCAAGTCAAACATTGTTGGACATCAACAATTTAAAAAGAAGACATTCTTTTCGATCTTTCCAAATATGAGCTCACGCTCACGCACTGCGCAAGGAATGTTACGAAAACTTATGATTTCAAATCAAATACTATGACATGATATGTTACGAAATAAAACAAATTGTCAATATACCAAACTCAATCATAATTTATAATTACAAGCTAATTGTATGTTAAAGTCTCGTAACATAATGTTGTAGGCGTTTAATATGATATCTTATACTGCTTAATCTATGGCATCCCTTGCAAGATAACCAATTGAGTTCAAATTACGAATGTTAAACATGTTTTCCTCATACATGTTTTTTTTTTTAATTTGAAAAATAAGAGGTTGGTGATAATTAAAGTTCGTAACTCTTTTGTCACGTTGACTCTGATATTATATATAAAGACCAACTCAAATAAAAACTAAAATTAATAGTAAAAGCCCCGAGATATGATAGTTGTATATTATATCACAATTTCTTCCAATTGGTTTTAGTGTGATCTAATCTACTTTGCACTTCAAATTTAATTTATTTCTTATTCTGAATTGTCTCATTCATTTTGCATTATCTTTATTGAAGAACCAAATTAACCGGTCAAAATCTTGTTGATTTAGTGGATACAACAGGTTGAGTCAATTGACTTAAACCAATCAGTGGACCACCCATTTCAATTGTTGTGCTTTCTTAAATTGCATGCCTAAAATAATTCCAATATTTACCTTGAATCAAATCCATTCATTTAAACTGGACTTTTATAATTTCACTCACATAATTAATTCTTCTCTTAATATATTTATTACTAAATATTCAATTTTTTCTTAAAAATATTTTATTTTATAAATTGATGCTAATTAAAATAAAAAAATTAATTTAATAAAGTATGTTTCATGCCGAATATATAAAGTAAAATTCATTAATGTGCTAAGTTTTCGAAAATTGAATATAAGAAAAGGGAGGGAAATGAGTAGTGTATTAAGTAAGGCATAGAGCAGTGAGAATACTGAATACGTATGGTGTCTGGTAATGGAAGAAAGGACATATAATAGATAGCAGTATCTGATTATATGGAGTATTTGAAAGGTCACCATCCTTCATATTGTTTTCCTCACAACATACATTGTCTATCCTTTGGAGTTTGGTGCAAACAAATTAAATTACCATGCACGTTAAAATTAACATTTCTTCCACCAAATATCCATTTCATTCGGATTTTCTCAATCTTTTTGTCTTCTTCCTCCTCGTTGGAATTTGGAACGTATTTCTACTACCCCTAGCCTAGCTACCACACTATTATTTCTAGAAAATTTTTAATTTATGAAATTTATTACTTAAAAACAACAATAAATATTCGAATGCATTACGTCTTTTTAAGTTGAATTAAGGCATTAAATATTTTCGCTAGATTTTAATAGTTGTCACAGTTCATGTAGTAATTATTGTTTAGCAACTGACTTCATTTGATTTATATTTCTCCATATTTAATGTAATACGTAGTCAAATGGAATCTTGTTTGATTCGTCTTAATGCATATTTTCATAATATTACTTTTTTAGAATTTAAAAGTAAAGATAGTAAAGATTAAAATTGTGCATTAGATAGTGTGAAAAATAGAATTATAACAATTATTAAAAACTAGAGAAAGTATTAGCTAATGTTCTTTTCTTATGAACAATTAAATAAAGTATCAAGATTTAACATACTTTCTTCGTTCTATTATAAAAATACTTGTTATTAACGGTGATATGTTCACTATTGATAATAACATTTGTACCCTTAACTAAAATAAATTATAAATATTTGAGAACGGAGTACGGAGGTTAAAATACTTGTTGTTCAAGTATGAGGTGTAGAAAATGTGTGATAATATAGCAGTACAGTATGGGCAATTGGGTGAATAAAAAGTTGCCGACAGAACGTATCTGATAAGGAAGGAAGCAATGTAATTAGAAAGAGTTGTTTGATAAATTAGCTACATTTCATGTTTGTTTCCACATCACAAACATATTGGATTAAAATTTGCAAGTAAATTAAGCTCATCAATCATAAATTAATCCGCATGCCTGTAAAAAATTTATGGTACTGCTACTGCTGTACAACTTGGGGCCCCACTATTATAGGAAGCTTACTCTTGCCAAGGTATTACTGTAGACTGTAGAGTAATACATTAAAAGCTTTTGGAAATGCACACGGTTAAGATTATTAGTGAGTTTGACATCTTGTGGTTTAGGCTTATTAGGCTAATAGCTTCAATCCTGCAACTAACGGACTAATTTATCCGATAGGTAAATAAAGTTTTTTCAAATTCCATATAGCTAATTAGCTATGTTGATGCATATAGCAATAAATAATTATATGTTGCTATATTTTTTCAAATAGTCCACAATAATCTTTTAATTAAGTGTCTATTTCAATAAAAATAATTGCAGATTTGATTCAATAAAATAAAATAATAAAATATAATTTTTTATTTTTTCTACCTCAAATTAACTGTAAATACATTTTTTTTGTAATATTTTTTATACATTAACTCTTACTTATCATCAAATCATCAATCCTTTTTAACTCATCTGTGTACTTAGATTTAGTGCATTTATATACTTATTAAGTTTTTTTCAATCAAACAATTCAATTCTAATTTTTTTTACATAATTTTAAATCATATCATAGATTTTTTCGGGTATTATAATAAATTTTGTTGGGAAAGTACTAATGTTACTTTTTGAGT
This sequence comes from Amaranthus tricolor, assembly GCF_026212465.1. Classification (NCBI taxonomy): domain Eukaryota; kingdom Viridiplantae; phylum Streptophyta; class Magnoliopsida; order Caryophyllales; family Amaranthaceae; genus Amaranthus; species Amaranthus tricolor. Next base: position 31,353,942 of record NC_080054.1, on the reverse strand, counting down.
TTATTATTATTCAAAAAAATTTAAATAAATTTGTGATTAGTATAATTATATTAGTCAAATAGAATCTCAAAGTATGTCGAACTTTCTATAATTTTCTTTATATTGGGATCTTGATTTTTCATGGATACTATTAACAATTTGCTTCTAGTCAAAAAGAGATTGATTTTTGTTGTGGGTCCTTGGCTAAAGTTGCCCAAGAAAGATTAAAAAAAATTAGCAATACTTGCAATGAGCATGCTTAGTATTGCTTACTATATGTCACTTACTTTTAAGTGCAAAATTTTTTATTTATATGATGCCATGAATCTAATTTAATAATTGAACTTTTGTCAATGTTGCATGCCCATATTTTTGGATGAAAATACAGTCTAGTATTTTTATCTTTTTTTATTATATTCGGTATATTTGAATTTTCTCAGTCTAATATTCAGTATATTTGAATTTTCTCAGTCTAGTACTTTTATCTGTTTCACTATAATTGGTATATTTGAATTTTCTCCTAAATCAATACGCTTTTTATCATTTATATCTGAAGTTACACATAATAAATAATAAAATGTTAATAACATAAAAGTATATATCATTTAGACGATTCAAATAAAATTGTATTTGACTATGCTTTTCTTACATATTAACCATAATATACAAAATAAACTTAATAAAACAAAATTTATTTAAAAAACCTTCAGTTAAGACTATTGTTAACATAGTACATTCTCCGTTCTGAAATACTTGTTACATTACGATTATATGTACTATTTATTGTTCAAGTTTATTTTATATATTACGACTACTGTGTAAGAAAAAATATAGTCAAATGTGATTTTGTTTGAATCGTTTAATCGCATACTTTAATAATAGTTTTTAAAATTTTTAGATGTGCATAATTCAATATATAAATTATTAAAATAATGAATAGTTGCTGTAAAAAGACAATTGTAGCAAGTATAATAAAATGGAGGAAGTAGTAGGTATTAGTGGTTAGTCTTGGTCTTAAAACTTGTTTTTTAAGAGCAATAATTTCTAATCAATAACCGTGATTTATAATCACCACAAAAAGACAATAATAATAATAATAATAATAATAATAATAATAATAATAATAATAAAATAAATAAAATCAAAAAAGGTTAATTAAAATTACAAAACTCTCACCATATTAAATTTTACCATATAGATATAAGCATGATTTATTAATTTCAAACATCACTGTTATTTACAATTCCATACCTTTAAAATATTTAGGACCTCAACATCTAGATTATGACCAGAACTTGACAAAACTATTACAATTCCATGTTTTTCTCAAGTTGAGAGGCAAAATCTTTGTAAAGATCTTCTTATGACTAAGTATATGTCTTCATATGACTGTAGAAATGAAGAAGTGGTCTTAAGTATTTAACACGTTTCTCAATTTTCTTCATTAAAAGTCACTTACAAGATCAGAAAATATCTAAACACGTATGAACACAGTATGGTGAGTGGCACCTAACTTTCCAGTGGACAACGTTATTAGTACTCATAGGATTAGAAGATTTCTAAGATACACTTAAAAATTTGACATTGATTTGACTTTATAACGAAATTTAATTTTGTTTAATTTAACTTTAGTATAAATTTAAAATTGTGAAAAATTCCATATGGGTCTAGAACCCGATTTTGAAACCCTCCCGAAATCCTAGATACAAAATTAAATTGATAATCCAAATAAACTGTAACAACTCCACTTATTGTTGATTAGGTAAACAGGGTCATTAAGGGGTCTGCGTCTGCTTCCCAAGAAACTTAAATCACAATTTCAAAACTTGAGCAAAGGAGCCACCAGTTCTTTAACATAACTAACTCAGCTAATTCTCAAATCGAACATTTAGCTAAGATGCAAAGTAATCATAAAAGTTACTTTATAAGTCCAATATAACCAACGCAGTCAAGTCTAATACACATCTATCAAAAACCTAATACAATACTACACTTCTCACGTACCCAGCTCAATATAACATCTCTGTAACTCTAATCATCACCGCTAAACTATCGTTCCCGACATGTTCCGATCCGTAAACATCTAAAAGATGAAAACAACAGGGGGTCAGGTTTAACTGAATGAGAAATAACAATCCAAAACACCATGATTCAAAATATAGGTTTAAAAGCAACATCAGTTTCCTAGATCAATGTGCGCACAGGGAGTCTAATTTAAGAGGTGCCCCATAGCTCCAAGGCTATGTCGCTCTCGGTGAAGCTAGTCAATATCTGAATAACAACTCGCCTCAAAAATATGGAATAGGGAACAATGTTCCTCAACTCCGTCAATAACCAGCTCGCAAGCCCGAACCATTGACCATGTCATAATATCAACATAAGCAGTCACAACAACATTTGTCTCAACAAATTTTAATTTTGAAAGAGTTTCAATAAAATTATTTTCAAGAAATGTAGTCTTGCCAGACCCCTTTAAGGGACTGTTACTACTCACCGAAAAGACGCTTCAAGGAGTCAAGACCGGTTCACCGCAATTGACTAGAAGGGTTCATCGACGTAGTCGTATCCTGAAGTATGACAATATCATAACGTCACAACGTGTGTTCGATGCAACTACACTAACATATAACTTATTACATCTCCTCCTATGACTGTAGCTTAAATAAGGATTCTTTTCTAGCATTTTATGATCTAAGATTGTTTCTAAACATATCAAAGAACCTAGAGTAACTCAACAACGCTCATAGATTTATATTCATCCTAAATCCATATTTATCAGTACCTTCAAGAATAGAATACTTTATATAAGAACATCAATGACCAAATATTTTCATTATTATCAAATGTTCCTTAACAAGTATATACTCAAGGTATTCCACCATATCTCTAAAATTAATATCAATCATCATTATCCTTCAAATTATATATTTAATTACCATAAACATAGGTGTTCTACTTACGGACATTGGTACACAAACAAAGCCATATATATTCATCCAAGAGTGTCAAAATACCCAACATTTCACCATTAAGGACATATCACAACAAAATCAAAATCTCAATCTCCACTAAGACAGTACAATCAACATAAGGTCCACATCAAATCCACAAGTATCCAACTAATCTTGACTCAATTAATTAAACTCATAGCGATAAACAGTGTAATACGACATTAAAATAATTTATGAAAATAAAGAAAATATAATCAATAACCATAATTGGAATTTCTATGGAAGAAGAGAAAACATGAGAAAGAAATCAAGGAATTATTGAATAGGATATCTACCTTCTAATTCTTTTTAGGCAACAGAAAAGATGGAAGAGGAATTCCACAATCAGAAGGTTGCCAGCATCTTCTTTCGACCCAAAATGAAAGCTGGCAGGTAGTGTAGGCTGCTAATTCAGTGTCTCAGGCATAAAGGTGTTATTGCTGCTGTATAGGGTCGAGTTCCGGGAATGAGGAGGGTGGTACGCGGCTGTTACCGCCTGTTTGAGGGCTAAGAACCGAGCAAATGAGATTCTGGATTGGTTCACAAATCAGAAAATTAGATGGGAAGAAGATCGTACCTGTATTGCTGAATTTCAACAATAATTTCAGTGAGAATGTGAATAGAGAAGTATAATAATCAAGTCTTAGTACCAGTAATGTGTGGTATTGAAGACCAAGAAACAAGGTAATTGCTGATTTTCGGATCCAAATAAGGCAAGAAGCCCGCTGCTATTGGTTGTTGTTAGGGTTCGAAATCAGAGGAACATGAAGATGAATGTAGTAAATGTGCTCAAAAATTAAAGAAAAGAAAGGGAAACTATACCTGATGCTGTTCTTGTGTATTATTTTCAGAAAATCAGAGGAAAAAGATAGGTTTTGCTTTTCGAATATCCAAAGCAAGAAACAAGAGAACACAGAAAAAAAATGTTATACCTGCTCCATTTTCATCAAAATCGAAGGCAAGGAGGGAAGGGTATGCTGTGTTTTCTTGCGAGCATTAGAGGTAGAAGATGAGTATTGCTTGCTTTACTCTAATGTGCGAAAAGAGGGAGGTTCACCTTGATCTGGGTTTCGAAATCAAGAGGTAAGGGATGAGTGGGTAGAGTTCGAAAATCAGAATGAGATTATGTTTGGGGAAGATGATGAATAGTACATGTGGGGAAGGAAACTGATTTTTAGGAATAATTAAATAAATAAAATAAAATATTAAGAGATAATAAAGGAATTATTATGTTGGGTATCTTGAAGTCCAATACCACTTTTCATTCTTTTTAGGTTTAACCCAATAAAATTCTAATCTCAATATTTATTTTAATTTTCCAATTCTAAATATTACTAACTTTTCAAATATTACATAAACACCGCTGGTAAAAAAACTATCTTCAACTGGATATAGCTAAGATTTCAATCTAGAAGGATCTATTAGTAAATATACTAACAAAATATAAATATAAAAATAAATTAGAATTTTAATTTTTTATTTTTAAATGGAACACTTTTATGAATTATGAAAGAAAAACTTGTTGAGCACTTGAGTTATTAGTTTACAAAATTTATAGCTTGCATAAAGATTAATTTTGCTTACAAATCTTAATTTCGTTTTTACTACTTTAACAACTAAACGCTTTAATTTTAATATCTAATCAATCTTTTTATGAAGTATGTTATAAATTAATAAACGAATCCGAGTTAAAAATCCATCCGGGCCGGGTGTAGACTAGGGAGGATAGGCCTCACCCAACCTCTTGTGTGGATTTAGCACTAATTGTAGATAAAATATTAAGCGGATGGTTATAATTTTCACTTTAAACATGTACTCCCATTGTCCTTTTTGATTTGTATCAGAGAGAAAGAGGGTAGTTTTTAAGGATGTGGTAAGAAATAAAGAGAGTGAATGAATTATGTGGATACAATTAAAAAAGAACTAAAATGTAGGAATGAGATTAAAAGAAATTGGTGGATCATCATCGAAAAATAAAATTAATGCAAATTAAATAGGACAAACTAAAATGAAAAATACTGCAAATTCAATGAGATGGAAGGAGTACTCTATTACTTTGTTTCTGACACATGATAGCATTTTAAATCCATATAGATAGTCTTCATACTCGAGAATAAAGTTTTTACTTAAAATACTAGGTGAAATGAAATTTGAATTTACAACCTTTTACCACATTAATTTGCATACTATATTAAAAAATTAACTCAATTAAAAAATTTTATTATTAATTATAATAATTAAAATGTAAACTATATATATTTAATGATTTAATAGGACTCATAAAAGCACTATTAGAAATTTCTTGTAAATTTCAATCATGAATTTTACAAAGAATAATCTAAAATGCAGATATGGAGTGAGATTGAGAATTTATTTGCATGTTGACTGTTGGAAAATCAAAGTACAAGTCAATATAACCATGCATTAAGAACAGTTCGTCGTGGAAATAATAGCATTATTAACTTGATCAACTTTTGATAAAGTTTCTTGGAAGTTTGAACCATCTCTTCTAGAAGAAATAAAACATCGACAATTTGGCCATGATAAAGGAAACTAAATAAAAAAATAATTAGAAATTCTTCAATCTTACTAAAAAATAAAAAAACAAAGCACACAATAAAAGTAAAAATTTTATTTTTAAAAATCATATGTTCAAGTGTTTTTTTTTTTTTTAAAAAAAAACTCTCATCTTTTAATTATTATTGAAAAATTCCATCTTTCCCTCAATCTTCTTTTAAGGTCTTTCTTGAACTTATTGTACCCTATTTTCTCTTCTGTTAAAAAATAGCAGTGACATGTGTCACACTATTATTTGTTATTTTATTTTATTTTATATAAAATAATAGCATTCCCCTCGCCCTCTCTTTTTCCCTGGCCGATCAACACCACCAGCATACTTTGCTGTGCCACTAAAACCACCACCTTCATCAACATTACCCACCATCAATGACCTACGCATTTGCAACTCGCTCCACCATCAATGATTATCGCGAGAAACGGATTTTAAGGGGGTTTCAAGGGACGAGGGTTGCGATGATTAGGGTTCCACAAGAGGAGGGATTTAGGCAAAGGAAATCACAGGAAGGGCAGTTTTAGGAGAGTAGGGTCGTAACTCGTAAGGATGGAGGTTTCAGGCGATTCGTAAGGAAAAAAAGTTGAACGAGGGGTATTTAAGTGAGGGTGGTTGCTAGTAGGAGTTTTCAGGGAAGGGGTGGTGTGAAGGTAGACGGAGGGAGGTGATGTGGTGGTGGTGGGAAGGTTGGAAGGAAGGGTGTATTGTGATTGTCTATGCCTTTTCTTTCTTTTTTTTTTTATTTTTTAGTTGTCTTTTTTAGTTTTTTTTTTTCTTAAATTAAAAGTTAAAAAGCAATAATCCAAAGAATCGCTTACATGTCATTTAGATTTTAGAGCTTTAAAAGAAAACTGAGATTAAAGTTCAAATTATTTAAAAGTAATTGTTTCTACAAACTACAAAGCATCTCAAAAAACTAATTTGGACTTTTCAAAACTAAATTATAACATTCACTAGCTAAAATCCAGAAAGCTTAAAAAGTTTTTTTTTTTTTTTTTTTTTTTTTTTTTTAATAAAAGTAAGATGGTTGAATATTTGAGTGTATATAAGTATATTATTGGTAGAGTGAATGTAATGGTGTAGCATATTAAACAATATGTTTTCAGATCCAAACCTACTCATTGATCATTTTAATGACAAATATGGCTTTTCATATATATTCATACTTGCCATTATTTATTATAACAAACATAAAATCCACTTACTAAATATGGTGAAGCATCTTTTTAGTTAAAAGTAATTAGCCATTCATATCCAACTCTACATCATTGGCTCATTGCTTATGCTTTTCAATAGTTTCAATTGAACAAAAATTAAAATTATATTATATTTTCGGGATTCTATTTTATACATTTTAACCTAATATCTTCGGCTATAATAAATAACATTATGAATTTTATAACTGAAAAAGCAAATTAGCGACGGAAAAGTACGGTCGCTGGTTGGTCGCCAAAAGCTTTTATTTTTAAATTTTTTTTTAAAATATTTAGCGACCAGTTTGGTGGTCGCTAAAAGCTTTTATTTTATAATGTTTTTTAAAATATTTAGCGACTAGATCTGTGGTCGCTAAATGGTCGCCAGGTAAGACAGTCCAGCAAATTTTTTCTTTACTGCAGCACGTAAACTTTTTTCATTTCCGAGGACCAGCGACCAGTTGGTCGGTCGCCAACTCCAGAAAGTGAAACGTCGTTGCAGATGGCGACCACCTGTTGGTCGCCAGTTGCTGGTTATAAAACCAACTCTTTGCCCTCATTTCTCATTTCCTACAACTCTATCTTTATTTAACTTATATTTCTTCTAAATTTTCTTTTCATCCATTAATCTCATTCTCTATTTATTTTCTTATCTTTCTTTCCAACTCTAAAATTCTCATCTTGTTACTAAAAGGTTAGTGTTTATTATAATTTATTATTGATGTAATGTTATTTTTTTGCCCAATTTTTGTTTCATGATGTTATTTTTTTGCCTAGATATTGTTTTATGTTATTTTCGATATATTTTTATGTTTTTTTTTTTTTTATATTTTCGAATAATGGCATTTTTGAAACATATTTAGTGCTAAAATTTTCCAGTATTTTTTTATGTTCATTATTTAGTTTTATATCGTTTTTTTTAATATTTCAAGAACAATCGAAAGGTCAATGAGCCACAGCCTACGAAATATTTACAAGAAGCACGGCAAATGGAGTTCAATAATCAATTATGGAAAGCGGTGCAAATGGGAAATGTTTAGACTGCCTATGAGACTGAACAAATTCAAAGAGAACGAGATGTATCAACCCCTCCTCCAAATGAATGATTAAATATATGTACTTTTTGTGAATTTGTACATAAACTTTAATTTTATATATATATATATTTCCAGTTCTTTATTTTTATTTACTTGTTTTATGTGTATATATATATTTATCTTAATATTACAATAAATATATATATATATATATATGTATGTATATTTTAATTAATTAAAAAAAGGGGCGACCAAACAGCTATGAAAATGTGGTCGCCATGCTGGCGACGTAACAGCTACGAAAAGATGGTCGCCAAACAGCTAGCAAGGGGTGGTCACCAGTTTGGCGACGGGTGGTGGTCGCCGGTTTTACTGGCGAGGAAAACGCGTCCACTTTGAGATTAGCGACGAAGAGATTAGCGACCACCACATTAGCCGTCGCCCGCCGGTCGCCAACCCTACTTTTTGACCATTTAGCTATCAAATGGCGACGAAACCGTCTATCGCCAATTTGATAGTTTTTTGTAGTGTAAGCAAAAATTACTTAAATCTTATTACGTATGGACTATGGCACACTTAAATATGTCATAATACTTGGGTTATTTGGGTATATATACTAACTTGGGGTTACTATTAACATAAGAGCTAAGGGTTTGTTTGTTATTGTTTTTTTTTTTTTTTTTTTTTTTTTTTTTGAAAATTTAAAAATAAAGGTAGAAAATTAGAAAAATTAATTTTTACTTTTTAGTTGTTGGTTTAGACATCACGATTTCTATAAATTTGACTATTTTTCTTCATTTATTTTAGAACTTTTTTTTTGAGATAACATTTATCAGAGTACATACACCATATTATAATTTTGAAAATTAGAAAATTAAAGGAAAAATTATTTAGAATAATCCAATTTTTTTATGATTTTTCTACAATAATTTCACCTATTGAATAACTATGAATAATCCCAACTTTAAGGGGTATTTGCCTAGAGTAAACTTGGGTAACCCGATGATTTGCTATAGTAGGTAATTCACTAAAAAAATAAATTGAAAATTAATTTAAATTTAGAGAAAAATTTTAAAAATTTACTTAAAAAATTCTACATAATAAAAAAAATCATAAATGTTTTTTAACAATTTTTTATTATTTTTTTCGACATTTTATTTTAATTTATCTTTTTTTTTAAAAAATAAAACATGCTATAGCAAGTCATCTAGTCACCGGGTTTACTCTAGGAAAATACCCCTTAAAGTTGGGATTATTCGTGGTTAATCAATAAGTGGGAATATTGTATGAAAATCATAAATATGTTGGATTATTCTAGGTAATTTTTCCGAAATTAAAAAATATAAATCACTATAATACCCAATAAACCCTTAACTTGAATATGAAATTTATATCTATTAGTTACCAAAAGATTAGGCGAATCTTTCTTTTTACGTTTACGGATTATTATAATTTGAAGATTATGAAAGTACTTACAATTTACAAATCTCTTTCTTTATCTCCTAGACATTCAACTTTGTAAAAGTATCTATACTCTAAAGCCATAAATGTGAAATTTCATTTCATGTGCATTTAAGAATTAAGATTATAGCCAACAGTCGTTGGAAAGTGCATTATGCTTTCAGATTTCATACTCAATAAAATAACTTATTCTAAAATTTTAGCTTATTTTGACGCAAATAGAGAATTGAGTGAGCCAACATTTAATGCTAATGTTTGGTAAATTATGAGTAAGTTGTTATTAAACAAGCTGTTTAAAATAATGAACTCAAAAAGTTGGCCAAACCCGTTGATAAAATCAAGTTGATGAATCAGACATTTCAATCAGCTACCAACTACCTGTTATTAGTTGTTTGCCAAACACGTTTATATTATCTGTTATATATACATTTATTTGTACATTATGAATAGTATGAAGATTTTTGAAATTACTTTTAGAATTATTGAATGAATTAATGAATAATATCTGATGATGTATATGGAGTACTATTTATTTTGATACAAGGTAGGTTAAGAAGGAGGCAACGTGCCAACGAATATCAAATTTAAATTCCTGCTTAAAATAAAACCAGCTTCTGTTGCATCATAGTCTGACTTAAGGTATTACTAACTATTGGGAGGAAGGCATTACACATGAACTTAGACTTATGGTAACCTAATTGGCTAATTATATAATTTGACTTGTGAGACATGAGAGGAGATTATTATAAGTAGTATCCCTTCTTGGCCCCAATTATGCTATCTTTTGTTGATAAGATTTTGGGACACGAGATTCTATTAATATCATTTAATGGGGGAGAAGATTCACATGATATAATATATTACTAATTATATTATGTGTTTTTTCTTATTGTGGGGCAGACCGAACGAACGAAGAAGAGAACTAAGTGTCATTAATCTTAATATCTTATCTGAAAAATGCGGTATTTACTTTAAATAAGATAAGATTCAATTCTTGCAATTAAACAATTGAACAATTCAAAATCTTTAAGGGCTCACATTGACCGACACTATTTATTTATTGATATAAATTTGTTTAATTAAAATTGTTATATTTTTTTTTATGTAAGGACTTTTTAATAAAGTAGATAGATAGTAATAATTTTATTAAGATGGAGAAATATATATATTAGCGTAAGTTATGAATAACATTCTTTTTGTAAAACTTTAAGCAATTAAAACAAATTGCTGCAACTAATATGAACTTTCCATTATCTAACTTTGATCTCCAATAGTAGTAAAAATATATGAAAATAATTGATTAATCAAGTGATTAAGAGCTTTGTATTCGAAGAATTAATTTTCATTTTTTACACTAACTAAGAAAAACAAAGTTATTGCAAAAAGAGAAACTATTATTCTTATTAGCTTTAGTCGTAAACGATAGGAGCATAAATATAATATTAGGGTAAGTAAAATTAACACTTTGTCCTAAATCCTAATCATAGAAATACTAGTGTAAGATTAATTTTTGTACTTACAAATTTGCTACACAATTTGTGAAAGTTCCTAACAACATTTTGTCCAACTAAAGGGATCAAACAATTTAAATGTACTCAAATTTTATTTACTATTTAGAAAAAGCAATCAAAAAAGTTTTGTTCTAAATTATAATTTCATTTTAAACTTTCATATCGGCTAGAATTTAGTTTTAGTATTGGGAAATTATTAATGGTTCTCTTGTGTTTTTGCATTTTATTTTTGGCACTCCTGTTTTTTTCGATTATTAATGGTACTTCTAATATTTCATGCTAATTACAACCGTGACATTATTTAAGTTTTTGTTGTTATCTTGCTATTAAACCATTTTAAAAACAAATTAGTCAGTTTAACGGTAAATAAATAACAAACTCACCATAGTTTGTTTTTAAAAGGATTTAACGACAAAAACTTGAATAATGTTACGATTGTAATTAACATGAAATGTTAGGGGTATCATTGATAATCGAAAAAACACGTACAAAGTGCAAAAACATTTTGATTTAGTATTTTAGAAAAAAATCTTTTCTTTGCTAGGTGTTCGGACTCGATTTTTGCAAAAGCCCTTGCTATTGTTTTAAGACACTCGAATTTCATTACAGAAAAACAGTAGAACAGTGTATAATCTAATGGCAAGGGCTCCCGTTGCGTGGGTTGACCGGTAAGACGCTGTTCTCCTTATTTTCCTTATATGTCGTATATTATCATCACTTGATTAGGGTAATTGATGTGAATTGCTTTCATAATTTGTTTTTTATTATCATGTCTTGGTTGCTTTGTTTTTGTTGGGTGATTTATCATTTACGAATTTGGCTATTTTCTACTTATTAATGTGGTAAATTGAGTGAAATTAGGATAGTATTCGTAGTTATTTTTTCATTTTTTTTCAACGATGGATGAGAATTTTTAGTTCTTATCGTGTATGATATGTGAATTGCGATTGTGGGAGTAGTACTGTTGTGAAGCAACATTGTGATTTTGGGTGGCATTGAAACATGGATTTGTTCAGTTTTGTGAGTTTTTATGAACTATTCTCATTTGGCTTATGAGGGTTATTGTTGTGAAATTGGACTCACAATGTTGAGGAAATATGGAGAGGAGGAAGAACAAACAAAGCCAACACCAAAGATTTATATTAGTCTATGATAATTCAACAATTACATCAAGTATTCTTTTACAAATACACTCTGTAGGGGTTTGTTGAATAACCTATTAGAAATGATAGGAAGGGTGAGGAGAGAGGAGGGGAGTAGAGGGAAGGGTAGCGGAGGGAGATTATTGAGTTTTCCTTTCCAATTTTTCTGTATTTGAAGAATTTGTCTTGTACAAAAATGTAATGGACTTCCCACCCCACCCCTTTTGTTATCCAATTGAGGGAAATGACATCCCTCCATTTACTACACTCCAAACATAGTGTTGGAACAATGTGACTCGAACAGGAAGAATGCAGTTGGCAAGCAGAGGAAGGTCCGCGGGCCGCGTAGAAGACCGCGGGGCGCGGAGTTGATGCAGAATGGACTCCGCGGGACGCGTAGAACTCCGTGGGACGCGTAGAACTCCGCGGGGCGCGGAGTTGGCTCTGCCTTTTTTCACAGTTCGCGTAATGACAGTTTCTTGGCACGTTTTTGGCCGGTTATTCTTAGTTTTTGACGGTTTCTCTTGTTTTTTCTTAACCCTAATTTCTTTTATTGTGAGGTATAATATATAAAGGCCCCATGTAATTAGAATTAGAGTGGAGATGCAGTGAGGAAAACTAAGAGAGAAAAAGCTTGGAGAGCCATTGTTGTGGTTTCTCGTGCTCATCTTGTAATCTCTCGGTTTATAGTGAAAAGTTTATTCTCGGTGCCGGTGGATGTAGCTATCACGTTGATAGTGAACCACGTTAAATTTCTCGGTGTGATTTTCTTTATTGTTTGTTTGAATCTTTATTGTTTCATTATTGTTTTTCGATATTCGCTTCCGCTGTCGCACAACAATTGGCATCAAGAGCTCAGGTTTAATCCTAGGAAGAGTTTTTGAAGGAAACAATGGTAAGAGATTCTACAATAAGGATTGAGAAATTTAATGGGAAGAATAGCTTTGGGCTATGGCAGATTAAGATGAAGGCGTTATTAAAGCAGTTGCAGATTTGGCGTCCGTTGATCCCAAAGAGTGCGGCGTCTACGTCGGGATCTGGAAACGGATGGACTGATGAACAGTTAGTAGTGATGGAAGAGAAGGCTCATTCTACCATCTTACTAAGTCTTGATGATCATATCATCACGGAGGTTGCTGATCAGGAGACGGCCGCAGAATTATGGTTAAAATTGGAGTCACTATACATGACAAAATCTTTAACCAACAAATTACTACTGAAACAACGGTTGTTTAGCCTCAGGATGCAGTCAGGTACGCCATTAAGGGATCATCTAGAAAATCTTAATTCTATTTTACTAGATTTGCGTAATTTAGAAGTTAAGATAGATGATGAGGATGCAGCTTTAATATTGCTTGTTTCTCTACCGAATAGTTATGAGAACTTTGTGGAGTCTTTTGTGGTTGGCAAAGACTCGTTGACCCTAGAAGAAGTGAAGGCAGCACTTTATACTAGGGAGTTGCGTCAAAAGGCGACAAGTGATAATGAGAATTATGGCAGTGGGTTAGTTGTTAGGTTGGGTAGAAATTCTAGAAAGAATAAGGGATCTAACAATAGTAACGGTGCTAGGTCGGATACTTGTAATAGTAGAGATGGGTCTAGCAACACTAAGACCATAATATGTTATCACTGTCAGGAACCAGGACATTTTAGGTCTAAATGTCCAGAATTAAAGAATAAATCTCATGTCACAGTAGTCGAAAGTAAACAGAACAAGAGCTATGATTCGGAGGAAGATTTAGCATTGATTAGTTGTGTTGAATCTAGTGATTTGGTTGATAGCTGGATTCTTGATTCTGGTAGTTCGTTCCATATGAGTCCTCGTCGGGATTGGTTTGATACTTATGAGTCTTGTTTTGGGGCTTCAGTTACGATTGCTAACGGTACTCCATGTGAAGTAGTAGGTATTGGTTCTATGAGACTTCGGACTAGTGGTGGGAGAAGGGTTACTTTGACTAAGGTGAGACATGTTCCTGCATTGGAGAAGAACTTGATATCGCTTGGGACCTTAGATGATTTGGGCCTCAAGGGTGAGTTTAGCAATGGGGAAGTGAGTGTCTTTAAGGGTTCAGATTTGATACTTAAGGGTGTCAAGGTGAAATCCCTGTATGTCTTTCAGGGTGTTACGCTGCCTAGTTCTGTTGTTAGTGCTTCTACTTGTCACCAGGAGATGACAATTTATGATAGGCATGGTCATATGGGTAAAAGTAGAGGGCTGGAATTGTCCATTGAGAATCGTCTTACATGTGTCAAGGATGCCTACCTTGAAGAAGACAAGCATTGTGTGTTTGGGTTTAAACATGGATTTGAGCTTAGCATTGAAGCTCATGATCACTTGTATGGTAAGATGGTTAGTTGGCTACTTTTGGATAGTTCGTTTTGTGGATTTATTATGTTCTGTGTTTTAGGTATTTTGTGGCATCATACCTATGGGATAACACCATTGCAGAACGGTGTTACAGGAATAGCAAATTAGACCTTGTTAGGGAGAGTCTTATGCATGCTCTCTGATACTTGGTTGTTGAGTAGATACTGGATTAGTTTTTTCGATCGGGGTTTACACACGGGATTAGAGGTGCCCAGTATGAGTGTGGTGTGGCTCAGTAGGGTATCGTGCTATCTCATATTTGGAGTCTTGTTAGGGCTTTGGTGTGTTGTTGTGTATTTTGCAGCAGCCGGTTATGGTGATAGTGGTACCGAGTTTGAGGTGGAGTATGAGGTTAACTCCTCATCTATCTCTGTTCGACCCCAGATTGATGGTGTTGTTGCTACCCCAGGTATCTCTCTGACTGTGATTTCTGGTGCTATCTTTATCTCTGTCAATAGTTTAAAGGAGTCAGTACAGGGAACATTCCGCCGATCTAAAGGGTTTCAAGAAAAGCCTATATGTGTTATCGAGAAGTCTAATAGGTTGGCTGTAGGGAGTGTTGTTTTGGTTGCTATAAGTGTGGAAGGTTATGCATTGAACCTTGTGGGATTGGCAAGGTTGGTAGCCATTTTTGTGGAGTCACTTGGACCTCCAACTTATGAGCACATTGTAGAGTATAGTGAGCGGGCGCAGTGGCTTGCTATGACTTTACGTATGAGCAGAGTATGGGAACTGTTGTATGGACTGGTAGTGTTACTTAGCTCAATTACATCACCTCTTTTTGAGACTAAGTCGGTCTACATGTCTAGAGTAATGGTTCGGTGTTTGAAGTATGCGGTGATGTGTACTTGTTTTGCGCATGCCAGAAGTGTCATTTGCAGGTTTGTGACTCAACCTTGGTGGGGGCACTGGCAGGTAGAGATTTGTTCTCTCTACGGTTTGCTTGGATCAGCTGTTGTGTTTTTTATGTACGGGAATGATATTATGTGCTTTGTTACGTCGGTTGAAGCTTGGGTTGTGTTCGCTGAGTTTGATTATGTCTTGATCTCGGTGATGGTTCTTTGTGATCAACCTTGGTTGGCTTTTGTGTACTACGATTGTGTGTTTAGTGATCAGGTACTTGATGTTCGGGAGAAGCACAGTATGGTCAGATTTCATTCGGATTGCACGTACATGAAGATAGAGGTAAAGAAGGTAGGATGGTCTGACAGTCCTAGTAGATTCTTTACTATGCTGGATTCATTAGCATAGGCCCCTAGGGGCGGTGTGAGGGAGCTCACAGGTGGAGGTGTGCACAACCACAAGGTGGAGCTTGCCTCGTGTACTCGTGATGCAGGTGGAGCATTATGAGTGAACTTGTGATGCTAGTTGAGCGTTATGAGTTGTTATACTTGGAAACGAGTATGTGATGGGTCTTAGTTGAAGACTTATCGGGATGGGTCTTGGTTGGAGACTTGTCGGGATGTATGGCTTATGCTTGAGCTTTGCATCGGGTTTGGCTTGAGAATAGTTTTGTTTCACTATGGTTTGATGAGGTAGTGGTTGACTACGTGTTCTCGTCAAGGTGGAGATTGTTGGAAACATGTGACTCGAACAGGAAGAATGCAGTTGGCAAGCAGAGGAAGGTCCGCGGGCCGCGTAGAAGACCGCGGGGCGCGGAGTTGATGCAGAATGGACTCCGCGGGCGCGGAGTTGGCTCTGCCCTTTTTCACAGTTCGCGTAATGACGGTTTCTTGGCACGTTTTTGGCCGGTTATTCTTAGTTTTTGACGGTTTCTCTTGTTTTTTCTTAACCCTAATTTCTTTTATTGTGAGGTATAATATATAAAGGCCCCATGTAATTAGAATTAGAGTGGAGATGCAACGCAAAACACAAAGTGAGAAAAACTAAGAGAGAAAAAGCTTGGAGAGCCATTGTTGTGGTTTCTCGTGCTCATCTTGTAATCTCTCGGTTTATAGTGAAAAGTTTATTCTCGGTGCCGGTGGATGTAGCTATCACGTTGATAGTGAACCACGTTAAATTTCTCGGTGTGATTTTCTTTATTGTTTGTTTGAATCTTTATTGTTTCATTATTGTTTTTCGATCTTCGCTTCCGCTGTCGCACAACACATAGTTTATGACACTCCAATGGAGTTTCCTTACAATACGAGCTCATTCCTTCTATATTGTTCAACAACCAAAATGAGGTTGCCTGTACTATTCCTTTTGCCTTTATGAGCCTCCTTTATAGGCCCAAGGATTCAAAAGAATCAAACCTTAGAGTTCCCAAAGTGGCAGCCGTGCAAGTTGCCAAAACAAGGATGACATAGATGCTCTCCTGAGTAAGTGGGTTGCTCTCCCAAACAACCAAGTAATTTTCTCAAGCAAGCTTCATTTACACATTATGCCTCCTATCCACTCTTCTGAGTTGGCCTGTGTTCGCCGAGCACTTGTCCCTCTAGCCCACACTTCTCGTCTTTGCTCACCCAAACGAGCCCTCCTAGCATCCGACTTTTATCCTGCATCATCGTGGCTCAAGTGAGTCCTTGCTTGCTCATCCAAGCCCACATCAATACAAGCCATTGTTGGCCCAACTATGTGTTTAAACACTTAATCATCACACAAAAATGCAACATACCATGCCCAATCCCTTGGGAATTCTCCTTAACATTGGAGAATTTGGCTGTTTATTCAACAGTTATAAGCATTGGTGTGTCTCACTTGATGGCCATATTATTCAACGAATAAGTTGTAGATCATTTGATTGCAAAAGTCATTGGAGCAAAGTTTCATACGTTTTTAGTTTAGAATTATAAAGAGCTGAAATAAGATGACTCATTGAGCTATACACATTTCTTAGGTAGGCAAAGGAGAAAATAGTGTTTACAATAAAGGCTAAGCTGGAACAAGCTTTTTGTAATTTCAAGAGTAAGATTTCATACATCTGAACCCTCATGCAACTAATGGGAGTCACCTTTGCAGCATTGGGGCAATGTAATGTTGATAATAGTTTCTTATAAGCTGGTGCTGAACTTCCAAAAAGCAATGTTAGATTAGGTTCGCAATATGCTGACAATCTTGTTATTGCAGATTTATTGTCTTTATCATTGTTTTCAAACGAATTGATGGAAACGAGATTTCAACTAAACAGTAGTTGTAGAATTATTCTTATTTTGAGGATTGATATGTCTGCCTAAAATGTTTTGCTAGTCAGTTTTTGTTGCTAAATGATGCTTTTCTCTTTTGGTGCTTTTCTAGCATTCTTGTCATTTGAACATCATCTTGCTCCCATCCTCGCATTATGCAAAAGTTGATCTAGTTTCAATTGTATAGATTTTGGGACCTGGGTGTCTCATTCCCCCCTTTGAGATTTTCATTAAAGATAGCTTAGCCTGTTTTGGTGGTGTTTTATTGTTAACCTTAGTTATTTTAATACCTTCAATGACATTATAATGTCCCAATGCTGTTAAAGTGGCTCTAGCCAAGAGACAAGAGGGATTCATATGTATGGAACCTTACCCTTGTAATAACAAAGGATATTGTTTCTAATAAGATTTTGTCAGAATGTTTCTGCTTCTGTACACTTTCTGGTGGAACTTAGCATTTCAAAGACCTGATAAAGGCTTGAGTATTATTTTATAAACAAATTTCTTAAGTTTGTGCCCCTAGAATGTGAGATATTTTATAAAAACTGGTGTATTGTAGGTTTTGTATGACAGTAACTGTTAGGAACTATTTTTGAACACTTAAAAGACTAAAGAATGCGTTATTATAGAGGCTTGAGTATTATTTACTTATGTAGGAAGCCATGCTTCAAAACATTCATGATAAAATTGAGAAGAGGCCTTATTTTATACTTAATGGCCTATTATTTTCTTTCTTGATCATTTCATGACATTCTTTGTTTCTTTCGCTTATGGGACATGGACTACTGTTGTGGCATAACGCATGTTTTGTTATGTTAAATGTGCACAAGGCACATTATAGAATCCTTTGAATCCAAGTTTATACAAGGGTGTAAACCATATCCTTGATTTTTTTCATTCTATCTGTAAAACCCTTGTTCGTATTGAGATAATGAAATGTTGTTTTTCTGTTGTCTCTTTCCTTAAGTGGTATACCTGTTTGATGTTAAGGTGATCATCAGAAGCACCGAGTTTCAGAAGTGACTATCCTCTTTCCCTGTTCATTAATGCACTCTATTTTAGTATGGATTAACCCCATATAAGCCGCACTCTAGGATTTCTAGCTCTATATGAATTGTCCGAGATCCTGAAAATTGTTGAGGCTTTTGCTTGCAATTATCCATACAATCTATTTTTTGTTTGATAGAAGTATTTGTTTATAGTTGATTAATTTTGCGGAGTTTATATAAGTACATGACATTTGTGTTTCCATTGAAATGCATATAAGGAGTAACGCATGTATAGATGTAATCGAATCATGGATTCGAGCTCATGCAACATCATAAGTCGAAAACAAAAGCCGAGTAAAGAAACAAAAAGCCTAAAGAGTAATGTCATTCTTCATATCACAGTTATGAGTACTTCTCGTTAATGTCACATCATGATTTGTAGGACTCCTTCCCACATTTTATCCATACCCCTAATGCTGGTGTTGCTGCTCATCTAACATTCTCATTACATGCTTGATTTTCTTATTTTGAAGCTTTATTCTTTTTGAGACGACACATCAAGCATGTGTTATTGCTCGTTTGTGAATCATCAATGCAATTATCTCACGGAGTTGGTTGATTCATGGACCGAATACTCTACAGACTTTATCCTAGGCTAGCTCGGGCCTAAATTCCCCTGCTTGTACCTCCCTAATTATTTTAATTGTTTTCCGTCTGTTGCAGAAATTAACAGCAAAGCTCGGATGAAGTCGTGAAGACAACTTAATAAGGTGGAACTGGGTCTATAAGGATAATGTTGATTCTGGGTTTTAGTTTGTACGTAGAGCCGTAGGGGTGCAGAACAGAAATTGGATATATTTTTAATAGTAAGCCTCACCAAAATTAGAATTCTGTGTTATGCAAAATGATTAATGAAGTAAATAAACGTTAGAAGAATGAATATTATTTTTTTCCTTTGTTGAAGGTTAATTTCTTTTGATGGATTGGGGGGATAACTTGAGAGTTTTTTGTTTGTATAAATACAAACAATAAAACAAATAAGTTAGTTTCTTTGGTGCATACCGAAAATCTGAGATCAAAATGCTAATCTATTTATAATGAAAAAGATTATTCCTAATGAATAATACTCCTAATAATAAATATATGATATCCCACGATTTGAATAAAAATGTAAGCGATTGTTGAGCAAAAGTAAAAGAGATTCCAATACAACTATTATTTATTTAGTAGGACTTTATTTAATACATTTTCTATTTTTAATATTAAATATAAATTAGGAAATTGAATGTCAAATATAATTAAGAGAGCATAGTTTCCTTTAATTATATAGGTGTATTCTAATGGTTAGTTTCCTGATTTTATATTGTTATCAACAACAAATATACTTAGGATTGTTAGGGTGCTCATATTTATAACCAAAAATTTAAGATACACTTTTGAGATTAATAAGAGTTCTCATAATTATGAGAGAGTGTTTGAGGATTTTACACTGAAATCTTGTATTATATATCATTTATAAAAATATAAAGGTTAAATAATTCTTTCACAAAAAGAATAAATTTTTCTATTTGTATGTCATTGTTATTTGTATATTCCATATAAAATACTACTAGTTTTTTCAACAATTATTGTCATATGCAATTGTTAAACTACTACCCTTTCTTTAAATTACTTTTTCTTTTCATTTGTTCTTTAAATTACTTTACTATATTATATATATAAAAAATTTTCGCTTTAATTACGCAAATAACATTTGATCAACAATTAGTCTAACTAAAAATATGTTTTACTTCTTATATAAAAATAAATACTAGTAAACCCTAGCTCTTCAACCATGATATTAACTTCTCGTATCACTCGGATAAGATGTCGCAAAGGTTATGAATTCCAATTGACTGATTGAGTCATAGATTACGTAAGATCGAGTTAGGATCCTCTCCGTTACTTAAAAGGTAATGGAGGGTCTATTATTCAAATCTAATGATCAAAATTGCTTGATAGAGAAAAATAAAACAAATTTAAAATTTTATTTTTTATTTTAAAATAGGTGCTAAAATTTTAAAATGTATAATTAAGAAAAGTATGGGAGAGATCCTAATACCAAAAAATTTAAGAGAAAAGTAACATCTAAGTTGCAAACTGCCAACTTAACGACAAAAAAATAATAAAGTTTCTCAATTGAATAAACCCATTCTAATGATCAAGACACGTTTTCTCTCTCCTCCCAATCCAAAATTCCAGATGGATCATCACTAAAATCACCCCAAATTTTCAAGAATCCTTCAGACTCATCCCATCTTTCTCACTTTGTTCAAGCTCGCAATAAATACCCACATCCATTTTCGCATAGCATCGGTCATACTTACAGTATGATTCGAAGTATAAAACCCCAAATTGGGTTTCAATTGATAATATTTTTTTTAGGGGTAGGGTTCTGTTTCGATTCGGGTTTTGCAATTAAAGTACCTTTTAGGGTTAATGACGTTCTCCCTGTTTTACCCCGTCAAATATCATGGCCTGTTCTTAATAATCTTCATAGTGCAGTTGATTTAATGCCTTCTTATGTGGGTTCAGTTACTCCTCAAAATAATGAGTCAATTCAGTGGAAAGGTACTTGCTTTTTTGAGAACTCTGCGCGTCTTGAGTTCACTGAAAATGATGATGATAAGGGTGGTATAGGTGGTGGTCTTCTTCACCTTAAGGTATTATTTTCCAATTCTTTTTGTTTTATTATTCAATTTGGGATGAAAATTGTGCAAGAGCTTTGTGTTTTGACCATATTTTTGTGGGTAAGTTTGATTATTGTATCTTGATTCAACACAAATTTTAGGGTTAATAATTTTGTTGAAATTGGGGGTTGCTATTGTATTTAATTCGGTCTTTACCTATTGTAATGGAACTGATTACTTCTTTTGCTACGTGATCATCTTGTTTGACATTGTTGCTTATTAGGAACGAATGCTATGAAATGTGGTAGCCTTGTAGCAGCGAGATGTGATTAAGTACTCTTTTGGTGAATACTATATCAGGACAAATTTAAATGAACGAAAATGATTTTCATAGCTCTAAGGGCTATGTATAAGAAGCTAAAACTGGAAACACAAAACATCAACTACGCCTATCAACGCGTGTTGAAGCTATGTTGGGTAATATAGTAAATGTTTATATGTAGCCCTTATACTCTAAATTAAATCTCATGTTTACGATATGATGGTATGCCATTACACCTTTGTGCTTGCAATAGGCGAAACTTGAGTGAAAAAATTGAGTAAGGCAAGATTTGGACCTTTAGTTTGGGTTGAAAATGAAGGGGCAAAAGTTTAAACTTTTGATTTCTTAGTTATGAAATAACTCTACTACTAAGACAATCATTATTATATGGTTGTTAAAGGGTCATGATGCGTAAGGTTTAGGGGCTGATGGTGTATGTGTGTTTTGGTTATAAAGATAAACAAAAGATGGTTAAATGGACTGATGCAACAACATTTATCTAGACTCGCTAAAGGTTGCTACACACGATTTGTATTGAAACTAGTATAATTCTCAAAGCGGAACATTTCTCAACAAGTTAAGCTAGTACTTAAACCACCACGATATAAATACTTGCTTTTATATTGATAAAGGTATTGAGATTCTTGAACATGTAAACTAAGTTCACTCGTATTTCACTCTCAAAATTCTGATTTCACAATGAAACATACATGGCTATTTATAGGTAAAATTACTTAACACTAAAGGAAAACTTAAAAGAGGAAGGAAATAATAAGAAAATGCTACGAAGATGTGTTGTAAATCATCCTTTTTGGTTGGCAGCTTCCTTCTTCAATTAGTGTCCTTCAATGTCTTAACTTGTGCCATCTAACCTAAGTTATAAGGTAGTTTTGATGAGTAAAGAAGACAACACATAGAGGTGCTTAGGAGGTTACTTAATCATAGGAGAAGTAAGCTAATAGCTTAAGCAAGTAGGTGAACTTTTTTCATTGGGAATTCTAAGCAACTAGGTGAGCTTTCTTCATGGTTAGGAAACCCCTTTTATTTGCTGTTCATTCTCAACTCATTCGGTGTTTTGTATGAGCAATACTCGTAAGCTATTTGTTGCTAGCAATCCTTTAAATTGGGCTTCATGAAAATTTATTTTAGATGCACCTACATCAGGTCATTATATATTGTACATTATATAAAGAAGAAGTTTAGGGACTTACCCTCCCGCCCCTTAGAAGTTTCACCACTAAGTGCTTGCTAAGCTAATTGACTGTACCTTTGCGAGGTTTCAAGTTCAATTGGGCCCTTCTTATTAGAAAATGTGTGCTATATTTTGTTTTTACTCGAAAATTGGGTCGTGTCTCAGTTAGAGCAAGTAAAAGTGTAAAACCCTTCTCCTTCCCTCAGTCTAGCCTGTAATCAAACATAATATCTTGTTTGTAATCTAGAAATACTAGGCATGTGCTGCAATCTTCTAATATACATGATAAAAAATACATGATCATAAATGAAGTAATACAAGCCATTGTTTATTTGATCTTCATGAAGAATTCCATGTATTAGTAGGGGAGATATGAAGAGAATATGGGTTAAGACAAAGGATATATGTGCAGAAAGAGAAACTTTTTATTTGTATTGAAGCATCTAAAATATATAGTGTTTTATATAATTTGATATGGAAGGAGTATAATAGAGTTGACCGTTACATTGTCCTAAGCAGGATGATAAACATTTCCATGTACGGTTGACATACACTTTAAAATAGCTGGATGATTTACTTGTTAGCATTTCTCAAAGTTTGTGAAGTTATAAACATCTTCGCAAAGCCAAAACAAATCATTGCTACGTTGACAACTTTTCCAATACATTATAAACTAGGGTGATGATATATACAACTTTAGGGCTGTATATAAGAAGTTAAAAGTAGAAATATTTTGTGAAAAATAAGTATTATATCGTTATTTGAGTAATTTGCATTGTAATCATAATATTTGGTGAAAATAAGTTTTTTTATTTTTTTTATTTTTTTTAAATTGATGGAAAATTGAAATTATAGGATAATTCTAATTTAAGAAACGAATCATTTACAGCCCTAGGTTGTATATATCATTTCCCTATAAAATAATCCTTATGTACTCTTTTGATTTAAGACTTAGTAGTTAGAATATTGTGGTGAAAGATTTAGTACTTTGACCATATTTAGAAGGAGAAAGAAGTCATGTGAATGGTGTTTGATGCTTATCAATTCATTTTATCACTATATTAGTTTTTAGATTTTTTTTTTTTACTAATAGATAGCTGTGTCAATAATTCAAAGTGGTGTTTAATAGACTGAAAAATAAGTGTTTTAAGAACAAGGAATTACATAGATAGCATATGTGAATGTGGCTAATAGTTCCAGATATTTGCTGATTAGGGATGAGCTTTTCATAAATTATTGCTTATTTCCAAATAATTTTTGTTCACTTTGAAAGTGAATACATTGGAGAAAGCAACCTGAGAAATACATGATTCTACTTCCAATTTTATCATACTGAAATTCAAATAATAGAAACTGGAAACCATTGGTTTGTTTGTGATTTGAAATTGGTTTAGAATTCATTTTGCTTTGTGCATGACAAATATTGGTGTACTTGTTGAGAGTATTAGTTAAGAAGTCAATTTTTATTGGTTTGATAGCCATAAGCATTCAAAAACTAATGCAGTTATTTGCTTCCTTGACAGACTTCTTCAGCCCACAGTTGGACCTGTATGGATCTTTATGTTTTTGCGACTCCCTACAGAGTTACTTGGGATTATTACTTTTCCTCTAGTGAACATACATTAAAAATTGATTCTTGGGAAGAAGCTGCTGAGTTGGAATATGTAAAGCAACATGGGATATCTGTGTTCCTAATGCCATCTGGAATGCTTGGGACTTTTCTTTCTTTGGTGGATGTTTTGCCTCTATTTTCTAATTCTGGTTGGGGTCAGCGTGCTAACCTAGCGTTTCTTGAGAAGCACATGGGTGCAATATTTGAGAAGCGTCCTCAGCCTTGGCAGACCATTATTAATCCTCAGGACGTCCATTCTGGGGATTTTCTAGCCGTTTCAAAGATCCGTGGTCGTTGGGGTGGATTTGAGACGCTGGAGAAATGGGTCACAGGTGCATTTGCTGGTCATACGGCTGTTTGCTTGAAAGATGAGCATGGTAATCTTTGGGTTGGGGAATCAGGGCATGAGAATGAGAAGGTATACAATTGAACAACTTAACTTAGTTTTGTAGAGCATCTGATTCTTACTTTTGATTTATGAGTCGTACTCCTTTCCAATTGCAGGGTGAAGAAATTATTGCAATCGTTCCTTGGGATGAATGGTGGGAACTTGCACTGAAGGATGATTCCAACCCACAGATAGCGTTGTTACCTTTGCATCCTGATGTGCGTGCAAAGTTCAACTCAACCGCCGCTTGGGAATTTGCTCGAAGAATGTCCGGAAAACCATATGGCTACCACAATATGATATTTAGTTGGATTGATACCATAGGCGACAACTTTCCGCCGCCTCTTGATGCTCACTTGGTAGTTCTTTTGCATGCATTGTGACCTTTCTGAAGTCAATTCTTTTTATCGTCGTTGAAGCGAACAATGTCGTTTTTTAGTTTTATTTTTATTTGATTTTGTTAACTACAGTGGTGGCTTATTTGATTATTTTCGTCTGTCGATACTTAATATCTGCAGGTCATTTCTGTCATGTCTATGTGGACTAGAGTACAGCCAGCATATGCAGCAAATATGTGGAATGAAGCTTTAAATAAGAGACTTGGAACTGAGGTATGCATTGAACTGGCCAGCATGCCCACCCGACCCCTTTGGTTTAAAAAGTACGGTGAATGCCATAAATAGATAATTTATTTGTCTCCTACCCTACTGTAAGGGCAGGGAAATTTTGTTAATTAACCCAATTGGCTATATTTTCTTTTACTGAGCGTCTCATAGCATAATAATCTCTAACTAACCCGTGAAATCATCATGATCACTTCTTTTAGGGCTTGGATTTGCTTGAAATTCTTCAAGAGATTGAGAACCGAGGCATAGCATTTGAGCAGTTGCTAACCGTCCCAGAACAAGATGAATGGATATACAGTGACGGTAAATCCACAACATGCGTAGCCTTTATCCTTGCTATGTATAAAGAAGCAGGAGTTTTTCTTCCCTTGTATGATTCCATCCAAGTAACAGAATTTACGGTAAGTACCAAAATACTTTTTTCTTCCCTCGTTTTCTTCTATTTGTCTTCTCTTCCCCGGCCATTTTTATGCAAGGATATGAGCATTGAATCTCAAGTATCTGAGCATTTTTGTTTTCGTATGCTCGTTGTTTTTGACCCTGGTTGACACTGGTTCTTTGATCAAACTGCAGATCCGTGATGCCTATATGCTGAAAATATACGAGAACAATGTAACACGCTTGCCAAGCTGGTGTAACACTGAGAATAGTCGGGTTCCATTTTGCCAGATTCTAGGGGAGTTCCGCATGGAGCTGCCCGAGTACAACACCATAGAGCCATATGCCAACATGAATGAAAATTGCCCCTCCTTGCCTCCTCATTATCAGAGGCCTCTAAAATGTTGATTGATTTAAGCTATGTATTTTGTTAAATATGTACCACTTATGCAGCATTTTTTAAGTAACAATCAATCGCCTTGTTAGTTTTGTAATTTGTACATATATTTCATATCAGAGCCACTTGACAAAAGTATAATATTGTAGTAATTGCATTTAAATAATTTTTGTAATATATTTTACTGGATCGATCAAAGGAGACATGCCTTGGTATACTCAGACAAAACTTGTAAATCACTTGATAAAAACACTACATGAGACTTGTTTACCTTCGTCTAATTCAATCTAATTTAGCTCATCAGAGTAAAATAACCTTATAATGTGAATGAATCGAGTTGATATATACAAGATCTCCACCCAACTTGACTTGTTTGTAATCCGAGCTAGGCCCACAAAGCCCAAAGAGCAACGACATCGACTTATATAAGCAAACAATCATAAACTAACTTTTTTACCAAAATCAAAAACCTACTATTAATAGCTTTTTTGAATTGATTTTGGCTTTTTAACTCGTTATTCTCTAATCAAAAGTAAATAATTAACAACAAATTTTGACCACATATCTGTGTAGTAATTGGCTTATCGATCAATATGTCCCTTTAATCAAACCAACCATTTTTACAAAAAGGTTTAGGGAAGACTTCACTCTTTTTTAATTAATTTGAAATTTCAACAAAATATATTAATATACAATAAAAGCACCTCTACATGAATCTACTTGGATAAAAAAAAAACCGTTTAAAAATAAAAGTCAAATATAACTTCGGGATGGAGGAATATTAAATAAGGTAAATTATGCTTCTATTAGAAATTTAGAGTAAGTGAACGCATAGAAAAACACATTTTGAAATCATTGTAAAGATCGTCGATTTCCCGGGAAATCGTCAAGATGCAGGTATTCACTGTTTTTACTTTCTTAGATAGATTAGATGTGCGTTTAATCCTAAAATATGAAGTATAAGCAATTATCACACTCTTTTACTTCTTATTGATATCTTTGATTTAAGCTCTCTCAGTCACTCATGGTTATGTATGATTCCCTTGTGTAATCGAGGAACAATTTAAGATGTCAAAACCCTAATTTAATTGCCCCCTATTTATTTGATTTCTTCAGCTTTCTTTATTGTTTTTGCCTTACAATTTGATTTATAAATTCTTCGGAATAGTTCGGTTGCAGCTTTAGGATTGTTTTTTGGTATTCTCTAGCTCTGTTTGAAGTATATTATAGTTTTGGTAGTCTAAATGCTGATAATCTTGTAATTTACTTCTTCCCCATTATTTTCTTCCCTTTGTGTTCATTTTTTATGGTAATTGTGTTCTTTTTTTATTTTATTTTATTTTTCTTTTTAATTTGTAGTGATGTAAGTTAGTCCATTGTAGTTGAGCTTTATCCCTTCCTATTTAAGAAAGAAATTGTTGTTTTTATTCTATAATGTTTTTTAAACTCCATATACAATGGTCTTAAATTTATTGGTGAGTGCAAACACTTTTTATTGGTCCAAAGGAATATTTAGGGTGATGAAACACCTTAGTCAAGCCAATTGCATACAGATCAACAATAAGTTGTGTCTAGTAAAATGTTTGAAAGGGATCTTTGAGCTCACTATGTGGCACTCTTGGTTCAATTTCTAGTTTTCTACAACACTTGATGACCCAAAGAGGCTTAATATATCTATTCTAACATTGTCATAATTTTTTATATCACCCCGAAAGTTTGAATTGTAACATGTGAAATTACTTTTTTTTAAATTCTTCTATAGGTGAAAGGAGAAATATTTGGCAATGTAGAACACTGTTATTTAAAACAAGTTGGCCACCAACTTACAATAAGGTGACAAGCTTCGGTGCCTCCCATAACTTAGGGAAAGCCTTTCTAAAGACCTTGTGCCATAGCAAAGGCCTCTATATCCATCATTTTAGAGTCATTTATGGTTTCGTAGGGTTGGTGGTGACACAAGCATGCTTTCTGTAATGCGTTCTTAGTTCAATAATAAAACTTTCAAAACACCCCAAAAGCGTGATCTGTCTCTTGAATGGAGTTACTTAGGACCTATCTTGAGATTCAACTCTGATTACTCCAAAACTTTTTCCACACTCTTTTTAGGTCTTATAATAAATATTAGGGGTGATAAAAACTTCCTAACTTAAGCATAATTTCTTACACATCGCAATAAGTTGTATCTACCCCGATATACAAATGGGGTATTTAAGCGCTCTATGTAGCCTTCTTGGTTCAAGTTCTCATTGTCTATAACACTTAGTGCTCCATCAGGGTTTCTACATCGCATTTTAACAAAGCCACAAAAGTTTTTTTTGACACGGCAAAAGTATGAATATTCTAAAATGGGGCTTTCGAGACTTATCTTGACATCAATTTAGAATTTTCTAAATTTCGTCTGTTTCTATCTAGAAGGATATCTGTCAAGGTAAAAAATTGTTATTCAATACAAGAAACTTTTTGGTAGTTCTAATTTTGTCATGTACTTCTCCCTTATTATTTTTCTTCCCTTGTGTATTCTGTTCTTTTTTTGTATGGTAATTTGTAGTGATGTAAGTTAGTCCATCATAGTTGAGCTTCTTCCCTTTCTTTTTAAGACAAAATTGTTCGTTATATAATGTTTTTCCACTTGATATACAGTGGTCTTAAATTTATTGGTCGAATAGTCAATCATTAATGGATAGGATTATTGAAAAACCAAATTTAAAATGTTTAAGCTTTTAAGTGATATATGCCAACACTTTTTATTGGTCTTGAGGAATAATTGGCGTGATGAAACATCCTTAGTCAAGCACTTTGTGACCCATGATGGTTTCTATTGTGCATTCTTGCATTATTATAAATTATTTTTGACACCGCGTAAGTATGACTTGTATCTTTTGAAATGAGAATTTCAAGACTTATCATCGCATCTACTTAGAATTTTGTAAAATTCTTCTGATGCTACCAAAAAGGATCTTTGGCAAGTAAAATTTTGTTACTCAAGACAAGTTGGGCATACAAGCCACCATAATATGGTCACAAGCCTTGGTACCTTCCACAACTCATGGAATATCTTTCCAAAGTTTTAGTGTCTTAGAAGAGGCCATTGTATCAATTAGTTTTGAGTCATTTATGCTTCCACGGGGTTGGTGTTGACATAAGGATGTTTTCCTAATTGCTTTCTCAATTTGATCAGAAATTTTCAAAACACTTCAAAAGCGTGATCTATAGCCTTTGGAATGGTTGTTATTTCGGACATATCTTGAGTTCCGACTCAAATTATTCTAAAACTTTTCCCACACTCTTTTTAGGTCCTATGATGAATATTAGGGGTGATAAAACTTTATAACTCACATAAAATTGCTTGCATATCCGAATAAGTGGTGTCCACCACAATGTACAATGGGGTCTTTCAGCTCACAATGTAGCCTTTTGTTTTTCAATTTATCGTTATCTAGAGCACTTGGTGACCCATGGGGGTTTCTATTGCGCATTCTAACATTGTCATATAGTTCTTTTTATACCACGAAAGTATGACTTATAACTTTTGAAATGGGAATTTTAGGACTTTTTCTCCGCATCGACGAATTTTGTAAAATTCTTTTGAAGCTACGAAAAAGTATATTTGGCAAGTTAAGAACTGTTACTCAAGACAAATTGGCCACACAACCCACCGTATAAGGTTACAAGCCTTTGTACCTCCCACAACTTATAAAATACCTTTCTATTGCTTTGGTGTCTTGGAAGAGGCCTTTATATCATTTATTTTTGAGTCATTTGTGGTTCTTTATGGTAGGTAGTTATATAAGGATGGTCCGGTATTCAAAACAAGCTTAGGGGCCTCTAATAACTAATGTAAAGCCTTTCTAAAGACTTTATGTCATAGAAGAGGCATTTATATCTATGATTTTAGATTCATTTATGCTTCCACGGGGTTGGTGGTGACGTAAGGATGCTTTCCATAATGCTTTCCCAATTTGATCAGAAAATTTTAAGAACACTTCAAAAACGTGATCTAAGCCTTTGGAATGGAGTTATTTCGCACCTATCTTGAGATCCGACTCAGATTATTCTAAAACTTCTCCTATACCCTCTTTAGGTCCCATGATGAATATTAGGAGTGATTAAACATCCTAACTCACGCAAAATTGCTTGCTTATCTGCAATAAGTAGTGTCCACCACGATATACAAAAGGGTCTTTTTAGCTCACTACGTAGCCTTTTTTTCAATTTATTGTTATCTAAATCACTTGGTCATAGCGCATTTCAATTTATAGCGCATTCTAACATTGTCATAAAGTTCATTTTACCTGTGAAAGTATGACTTATAACTTTTGAAATGGGAACTTCAAGACTTTTTTCTCCGCAACGACTTAGAACTTTGTAAAATTCTTTCAAAGCTACCAAAAAGGATATTTGAAAGTAAAAAACTGTTACTCAAGACAAATTGGCCACACAACCCACCATCATAAGGTTATAAGCCTTGGTACCTCCCACAACTTATGGAATACATTTCTATTGCTTTGGTGTCTTCGAAGAGGCCTTTATATCAATTATTTTTGAGTCATTTGTGGTAGTTAGTTACATAAGGATGGTCCGGTATTCAAGACAAGCTTAGGTGCCTCTGCCAATTGATGTAAAGCCTTTGTAAAGACTTTTTGTCATACGAGAGGCATTTGTCTTTGATTTTAGAGTCATTTATGCTGCCACGGGGTTGGTGGTGACATAAGGATGCTTTCATATTGCTTTCTCAATTTGATCAGAGAATTTTTAGAACACTCCAAATGTGTGATCTAAGCCTTTGGAATGGAGTTATTTGGGACCTATCTTGAGATCCGACTCAGATTATTCTAAAACTTTTCCCACACTGTCTTTAGGTCCTATGATGAATATTAGGGGTGATAAAACTTCCTAACACACGCAAAATTGCTTGCTTATCTGCAATAAGTTGTGTCCATAACGATATACAAAGGGGTCCTTTAGCTCACTATTTAGCCCATTTTTTCAATGTATCATTATCTAAAGCACTTGGTGACCCATGAGGGTTTTTTATAGCGCATTCTAACATTGTCATAAAATTCTTTTCTCACCGCGAAAGTATGACTTATAACTTTTGAAATGAGAATTTCAAGACTTTTCTCCGCATCGACTTAGAATTTTGTAAAATTCTTTCGTAGCTACCAAAAATGATATTTTTCAAGTTAAAATACTATTACTCAAGACAAGTTGGTCATAAAACCTACCATAATAAGGTCACAAGCCTTGGTACCTCCTACAACTTCTGGAATATCTTTCTATTGCTTAGGTGTCTTGGAAGAGGCCATTATATCAAATATTTTTGTGTCATTTGTTGTTCATTATGGTAGGTAGTTATATAAGGATGGTCCGGTATTCAAGACAAGCTTAGGTGCCCTGACAACTGATGTAATGCCTTTTTAAAGACTTTTTGTCATAGAATAAGCACTATATCTATCATTTTAGAGTCATTTATGCTTCCCAGGTTGGTGGTGACATAAGCATGCTTTTCATATTGCTTTCTCAATTTGATCAGAAAATTTTCAAAACACCCCAAAAGTGTGATCTATAGCCTTTGGAATTGAGTTACTTCGGACCTATATTGTGATCCGACTTAGATTACTCTAAATCTTTTCTCACACTCTTTTTAGGTTCTATGATGAATATTAGGGGCGATAGAATTCCCAAACTCACGCAAAATTGCCTTCTGATCTGCAATAAGTTGTGTCCACCACGATTTACAAAGGGGTCTTTTAGCTCACTATGTAGCCTTTTTTGGTTCAATTTATTGGTATCTAAAGCACTTCGTGACCCATGAGAGTTTTTATAGCGCATCCTAACATTGTCATAAAGTTTTTTTACGTCGCGAAAATATGACTTATAACTTTTGAAATGGGAATTTCAAGACTTTCTCTTCACATCGACTTAGAATTCTGTAAAATTCTTTCGAAGCTACCACAAAAGATATTTGGCAAGTTAAAAACTTTTACTCAAAACAAATTGGCCCCACAACCAACCGTAATAAGGTTACAAGCCTTGGTACCTCCTACAACTTATGGAATGCCTTTCTATTGCTTTTGTGTCTTGGAAGAGGCCTTTATCTCAATTATTTTTGAGTTATCTGTGATTTTTTATGGTAGATAGTTTTATAAGGATGGTCCGGTATTCAAGACAAGCTTAGGTGCCTCTAACAAGTGATGTAAAGCCTTTCTAAAGACTTTTTGTCATGGAAGAGGCATTTATATCTATGATTTTAGAGTCATTTATGCTTCCACGGGGTTGGTGGTGACATAATGATGCTTTGGTATTGCTTTCTCAATTTGATTAGAATTTTTCAGAACACTTCTAAAGTGTGATTTATAGCCTTTGGAATGGAGTTATTTTGGACCTATCTTGAGATCCAACTCCGATTATTCTAAAACTTTTCCCACACTCTCTTTAGGGCCTATGATGAATATTAGGGGTGATAAACTTCCTAACTCACTTAAAGTTGCTTGCTTATCCGCAAAAAGTTGTGTCCACCACGATATACAAAGGGGTCTTTTAGCTCACTATTTAGCCTTTTTTTTTCAATTTCTCATCATCTAAAGCACTTGGTGACCCATGAGGGGTTTTATAGCGTATTCTAACATTGTCATCAAGTTTATTTTACGCCGCGAAAGTATGACTTATAACTTTTGAAATGGGAATTTCAAGACTTTTCTTCGCATCGACTTAGAATTTTGTAATCTTCTTTCGCAGCTACCAAAAAGGATATTTGGCAAGTTAAAAAACTGTTACTCAAGGCAAGTTGGCCACTAAACCCACCGTAATAAGTCTACAAGCCTTGTTACCTCGCACAACTTATGGAATACCTTTCTATTGCTTGGGTGTCTTGGAAAAGGCCTTTATATCAATTAGTTTTTTGTCATTTGTGGTTCTTTATGTAGGTAGTTATATAAGTATGGTCTGGTATTCAAGACAAACTTAGGTGCCCTGACAACTGATGTAAAGCCTTTCTAAAGACTTTTTGTCATAGAAGAGGCATTTATATCTATGATTTTAGAGTTATTTATGCTTCCACGGGGTTGGTGGTGACATAAGGATCCTTTCTATATTGATTTCTCAATTTGATCAGAAACTTTGGAATAGGAGTTATTTTGGAAATATCTTGAGATCCGACTCAGATTATTCTTAAACTTTTCCAACACTCTCTTTAGGTCCTATGATGAATATTAGGGGGTGATAAAACTTCCTAATTCACGCAAAATTGCTTGTTGATATGCAATAAGTTGTGTCCACTACGATATACAAAAGGGTCTTTTAGTTCACTATGTAGCCTTTTTCAGTTCAATTTATTGTCATCTAAAGAAGTTGGTGACCCATAAGGGTTTTTATTGCGCATTCTAACATTATCATAAAGTTCTTTTTCACTGCGAAACTATGACTTATAACTTTTGAAATGGGAATTTCAAGACTTATCTTCGCATCGACTAAGAATTTGAAAAATTCTTTCGAAGCTTCCAAAAAGGATATTTGACAAGTTAAATAACTGTTATAAAGACAAGTTTGCCACACAACCCCTCATAATTAGGTCACAAGCCTTTATACCTCCCACAACTTAAGGAAAACCTTTTTAAAGCTCTGGTGTCTTAGAAGAGGCCATTGTATGACTTATATTTGAGTCATTTGTGGTTCTTTATGGTAGGTAGTGATATAAGAATGATTCGGTATTCAAGACAAGCTTAGGTGCCTGCCTTTCTAAAGACTTTTTTTCCTAGAAGAGTTGTTTAAATCTATTATTTTAGAGTCATTTATGCTTCAACGAGGTTGGTGGTGACATAATGATGCTTTCCATATTACTTTTGCAGTTTGTTCAGAAATTTTTTATAACACCCCAAAAGCGTGATCTATAGCCTTTAGAATGGAGTTACTTTGGACCTATTTTGAGATTCAACTCAAATTACTCTAAAACTTTTCCCACTCTTTTTAGGTCGTATGATGAATATTAGGGGTGATCAACTTCCTAACTCACGCAAAATTGCTTACACATCTGTAATAAGTTGTGTCTACGACAATATACAATGGGTTCTTTTAGCTCACCATGTAGCCTTTTTTATCCACTTTTTCGTTATCTAAAGCACTTGCTGACCCATGAGAGTTTCTATAGTGCATCCTAACATTGTCATGAAGTTTTTTTGACACATCGAAAGTATGACTTATCACAAGCCATGGTACCTCCACATCTTATGGAATACCTTTCTAATGCTTTGGTGTCTTAGAGGAGGCCATTTTATCATTTATTTTTGAGTCATTTGTGGTTCTTTATGGTAGGTAGCGATATAAGGATGGTCGGATTTTTTAGAAAAGCTTAGGTGTCTCTGACAACTGATGTAAAGCCTTTATAAAGACTTTTTGTTATAGAAGAGGCATTTGTATCCATCATTTTAGGGTGATTTATGCTTCTGTGGGGATTGTGGTGACATAAAGATGCTTTCCGTGTTACTTTCTTCGTTTGATCAGAAAATTTTTAGAACACCCCAAAAGCGTGATCTATATACAGCTTTTGGAATCGACTTAGTTCGGACCTATCTTTAGATCCGACTTGGATTACTCTAAAACTTTTCCCACACTCATTTTAGGTCCTATGATGTATAATAGGGGCGATAAAACTGCCAAACTCATGCAAAATTGCTTACACATCCGCTATAATTTTTGTGTACTATGATATACAATGGGGTCTTTTAGCTCACTATGTAGCCTTTTTGATTCAGTTTATCGTTATCTAAAGCACTTGGTGACCCATGAGGTTTTCTATGGCACATTCTAACAATGTCATAAAGTTTTTTAAAATGGGTTTTCCAAGACTTATCTCCTCATCGAGCTATAATTTTGTAAAATTCTTCTGGTGTTACCAAAAAGGATATTCGACAAGATAAAAAACTGTTACTCAAGACAAGGTTGCCACACAACCCACCTTAATAAGGTCACAAACCTTGGTACCTCTCACAACTTATGGAAAACCTTTCTAAAGCTTTAGTGTTTTAGAAGAGGCCATTGTATCAATTATTTTTGAGTCCTTTATGGTTGCTGATTTTTCTTAAGATTTGAGCAAAAATTGAACATAAAATGCATTTGGGTATGCAAGTTGCTAATCCCTCTGTCCATAGAGATTGTCATGGATGACCCAAAAAGCTCACTTAAAAAAGACGTGTGCAGTCTCCATGGGATAGAGGACTACATATATTAATTTCTATGACTCGAGTTTTAGAAAGTCTTAAAAGTTGGATGCCCCCTCTGCTTGCTTTAGAACAAATTGCTGAATATCTTGCTTTCGTGTATGAAGGCCAGTGATAGATTTAACATCAATTCCCAACTCGAGCATCTTCAAGCAAAATATGTTGGTACTGGACATGCAGATTTGAACAGATTGTGAGCTTTAGTTTTGTTGGATCTCTTGTGACTTTTTTGGCCTATATTGTCTATTGATCATTTGGTTTTAACACGTTCCTATTAAATTGAACAGTGAATGGGCTGTTAACATTCAACGTGATAGTTATGCTTCCTACATTGGGCATTACCCTATGCTTGCTTTTTTTGCTGTTGCAGAAAATGAATCCATTGGAAGAGAATGCTACAACTTCATGCAGGTTTGTGCTTACATTCTTGAATTTGATCGTTTATTTGAGCTTTGTTTTCATCAACATTTCAATGGAAACTTCAGTTGAAGATAAACTTGCTATGCCGCTAATGCCCAAAGGATTTATCTAAGGTGATTTGCATCATGTGAAGTGATTTAAAATTTAGACCTAATAGTGTGGCAGTTGTGTGTTGCCACGCTTATAAGCGTGACCCAATCTAGAATTAACCGTGCTTATTAAGCATGTGCAATATCTCCCTGCAGTTAGCTATCCCACGCTTAGTTAAGCACGGGGAATGCTTTAGCCTCACATGTAAACGTGGCCATGAGCAATTTTAAGCATAGGAGCATGCACTTCTCACTTAATCCTCAGTTGTGAACATTTATGAATTTGTCATATGATCTCTGTGCAGAAAATGTTGTTACCTTGTGGCCTTCCTCCTGAAAGAGAAGATGATTAGAATCTAATCAGATAGACTAGCTAAAGTGCACTTGGCATCGTCTTTTTCATGTTTACCGAAAAGCATTATGGTTGCACCATAGCGACAATTGTTGTACGAGTTTGAGACAGAAGATGTTTTGTTTGTTAGAGTAGAAAGAGGGGTTTTATGCTTGAACTGCTTGAGATGAATGGAACAAGTTTAGACATGGAAGTAAGGTGTTTACGAACTGATGTATCCTTGGATTATGGTTATGTAAACAGTATTTCATTCCATTTCAAAACATTGATTTGCTTATTTTCGTTTATTATTACATATTGGCTCTACTTGTAAGCTGAAAAATGTTTTAAAATAATTTTTCTTATTCAGGGAAATTTCATTTGACTAAAATATAATTAATAATCAAATAACACCTTGTATCATTCTAAGTTTTTCAGATGTCTTTCAAAATACAACAATCGAAAATCATTTTGCACTTTATGCAACTTTTAAAGGATTTTTTCAAATTTCTCGAACCGTTGTTTATTTATTTTCGAAATTGATGATTTCTACTTATTCAAAGTAGTACTCATCTGTCTATTTGAATTTATTAACTTTTGTGAATTTTTAGTTTGGATTAGTAGTTAAGGGAGAAAAGTGTCGTTGAAATAAAGATAGAGATTGAGTTTGTGAATGAAACTAAAGAAGAAAATTTGATTTTATGTTCATGAACAAAAATGTACAAAGTCGATGGAAACATAAATAAACCACAGTAATTCAAGAAGAATCGAGTAGATATTTTGAAACTAAATAGTTAGACGCGTATACTTACATGATCTACATCCTATTTAGAAGTGTGCAAATAAAGAGAGAATGAGTTTGTAGCTAAACCAAAACTAAGATCATTACTAAAAAGGAAAATGATGAAAAATAAATACAACCTTAAGCGGAACTTCAAAGAGACAAAAAGAGTACATGTTTCCAGAAACATTCTTGTTAGACTATAACTGGCCAAGAAACTTTATTAGCAAGTGTAAAACTACACGGGCTAACAACGGGCCGGTGGTAAATAAACATTAATGTAAAACCACTAAATTATTCTTCCCAGCCAAGATATCCCAAACATGATGTTTTTAGAAAAAGGACAGTCAACAGTAATACAGTAATCTATATGTATACCTTGAAACTAAAATTAAGATGTACAACTTTTGCCCTTCAGTTTTCCAGGCCACATTATTTTTGAAGAGTTCAGGCCACATATTACTAAACCTTTGCAAACTGCTCATTTTTACATCTAACTTTCTCAATGACAAACCTATTTACTTCTTCCGTACATGATTCCATCTGTGTAATACACCAACTGACTGTAAGTTTGAGACTTTTCCCAAGCCACGATCACAACAATCTGATTACGAAATCACTCAAATCACCCGGAATCTTAAATCTTGGCATCTTCCTGCTTGAACAATGATTAAAAAGGAAAAAACACAACCAACATTACAATCGACTTCAGGAGATAATATGAAAGCAAAGAATCACAATTTAAAGATATTTTTAAAAAATTTAAAAGACAGCCTGATGTTGCTTTCTACAGTCCTAGTGTATGAAATAACTGCTAGGCACTCCGACATTAATACACTTTGTTGGGAGCAATCAGAAGAACACTAGAATGTTCCGCAAATAAGCTAAGTCCGACACTTGAACACATACAGTCGTATGGTACCCATCTCAAACTTATATGCTTGAGCTTGGGTGTCACAGGCTCACAGCATACTATTCTCTCTCGGCATGGATATTTTCTTTATTGGTCTTTCACCATAATTTTTGAAATGTTCTGTTCTTAAACAGTTTTGCTTCCATAATCTAGAGCTTAATATATACTTACATCTATATATAAAAGAAAACCAATAAGAAACAAACAGCAAAATGTTCTCCTGATTTTCACTTCTGCTGCTGATCAACTGTAGATTTTCCTATCTCCATCCCAAGGGTTCTAAGTAATTTAAGTGACCAAATTACTTGAAATCATTCCTAACGTACTAAAGTTGCAAACTTCTAGCCTTAAGAAGGAAAAGTCAGGTCTAATCTAATTGAAGTCATTGCAGTAGTCTTCAAATGCTGTAGTTGATGGTTTTCTTTTTAATTTTTCTAATGAATATTTTTAAATATTTCTCAGGCTACGTTCTTAATTTCTTTTTCATGTAAGCCAATGATTTTATGTCAAACAAATTGCAACTAGTTCGTTCTAGCCATATATCCCTAAGAATATGCCTTGATTGCATTGATTGCACATGTGAAATCAGCAGCCTTTTCTCTATAATTCTTGATGGACTTGAGTTGCACTTTTCTGGATTTTTCTGTTTGTGTGGGGTGGGAAACTGGGAATTGGCAACTGTTCAATCTTTCTCATACTAACTTTGCTTCCCTTATTATTTGGGCAAGGAAGAGGTTGGGGTCACGGCCAAATGTACCTAGCTACATGGGGTTGCATATTCAACCCCGTCATCAAAAACATTCAGGCAAATTGTACCAGTGTAAGATCGAACCCCTGACACTGGAGAGCCATAATGCACACATAGCCACTAAGCTCATATAATTTCTTTCATACTTGTTACCTCATTTGATACTTAGCTGAAGCCAATTATCATAATTTAATATAATTAATAATGGGTGAGGATTTAAAGAGATTCTTTATCCAAATAAAAACTTATAATAATATTTAATAAGTTGCAGAAACCCCATCCTTCAAATCCAGGATCTGCCCTTGGTTGGGTTGGTGGGTGGGAGAGGGATATGCTAATGAACAGTTCAAAAAATTGGTAAAATCATGTTCATAATATCTCTAAGAGGCCTTTTTGATCACTCGTCCTGTTAAAGAAGTACCATACAACTCATTTGCAAGAATAGGAACTACGAGAGGTGACATGTTGTAGCCCAATAGCCCATGAGCATCACTACATATAAGTTAAATAGACAGTTCTGCAATTTAAAAAATACCAACAGCCCGTCCCTCTTGCAACATCTAGCACACAAGAGAGGTCATTTATATACATAATGAATAATCGTCTCAAAGAAACTAGAAAGCTTAGGCTGATTTTATGTTTCGCATGAGATACGAGAGAATAGGATTATAGCCAAGAAAGATGCATTTCTAGTTGTATGCAAAATTGGAGAAGTATCCAGTATCATCTTAAAGGCGTGAAAGGCATACCTTACGTACAACACCTCTCAAGAATCCACGTCCTTGGTTATAGCTGGAAGATAGATTGGGCTTAGAATTGATTTTCTGACTCGGTTTTCCTATTTCTGCTGCTTTCTCAGTCTGTATCACATGGTTTTCAACTCATTAATCTATAGTGCATCATAGAGAATATATAGCAGAGGTCAGCCGTTGAAAAATTAAACATGATTTTATCAACAGTTCAAGACAAATTCACATTACAATGGTTAACATAATGAATAGTTGCCGTGATGAAATATATATAAACTAACACAAAGGGTGCACACCTTCAATTTGGACAGGGGCTTCCCAGTATCTTTCATGTTGGCCTTTTGCCCTATCTTCTTCGGAATCTTGATAGAAGAATGCATTAGAGCATGTCAAATATCAAGGAATAAAGCAATACTAAATTAAAGCATCCAATGTACGTGTATGCGTGTGTCTGCGCATATATACATATATATATGTATATATATATATATATAGACTGGCGTACAGACATATTTTACCTCTTTCTGTGGCCTTCCATGATCAAGACTTCTTGAGCCAAAAGTTGGAGGTACAACATTACCATATTTTTGATCCACACCAATGCTTTTCTTTAATCTATTTTTCCCAGCATACAAAAAAAAATTTAGATTTTTTGGCATTCCAACTTCGAAGGCTAAATAAGAGAAAATGAGAAATGTAGTACTCGTCAAAGGAAAGAAGAAATAGTACAGTAGCCAATTCTTGCATTTAGACTCATGTCATATGAGAAGAATATCTCATAAGAGCAAAGGCCCCTCACTTCCATATGGGTGTAAAAAGGCGTAACAAATATACAGAAAAGAGAAAAAGAAAGAGTTACAAAGGAATATATATGCGACCAGAGGTGACAATTTGGCTACAAAAAAGCAGGCGGAAGACCCAGAAACCATATTAACATATGAACAGGCAAAAACACAGTGCAACAACATGTGGCCCATTTCCCAGTACTATCTTCTGATAAAGATAAAAGGTGCATTCATGATCTAGCCTTTCTGCCCATCAGCACCCACCCTCTCTTTTGAAAACTCCAGGGGCCAAACAAGTTAAGGAAGATGAATAATGGTTGAAAAGAAGTATCTTGGATGATAAGTAAAACAATGCTAACGCCTTGATCCCATGATATGGGGCCGGCTACATGAACTTGAATGACAACTTTTGGCAGAAAAAGGCAATCAAGGAATTAAGTTTGATTGGCATTACATGACATGCCCCTCCTATATAGTCTTGTAGTCATACTTCAACTAAGTCTAACTAATCCCAGAACTTGATCTTTTTTCCCTCAAAAGCAAGCATTTGTGACACATCATCACTCATTAATTACCTTTCTTCCTATTTATTCCTGCCCCATCATCTATTAACGTCAATCTTTTCATGCCCATTGCATTGGGGAATCTAGGCCCGGCCTGCCCAGGCCATGGCCAGTTCATTTAACCAAAATCCTATTAATGTTGAATTGTGTACATACGATATAGAAGAATGGTAGTTGAGGAGAGTGCTCGGGCCACCATATACCAGTATCTTGATTCGTCTCAGGCTATTGCCTAGGTATTTTACAGTTCTTGATCACTTAATATAAGCAGTATCTTTATTCAAATCCAAAACAAAATAAACAGAAAGAGCAATAACAGAAACTTTACACATCATACCCAAGTGATTGTGACGTCTTTTTCACTCCTTTTTGACCAGTAATTGGGCTTGCTGCCTTCGTTGCCTTGATAATCCTGCAATTCAAGAAACATTCTAGATTAAAGATTCAATCTGCACAACTCACAAATTTGGTAACCATCAGAGGCGGAGCAAAGATTTTGGAGGCCCTATTTATTTCTGCAATGTCCTTTAAAATGTGGCATTTTATTATATTAAAAGATAAAAAAATTTCCACTTCAAGAAAAATAATTCAAGACAAAATGTATCGTAACATTATATTATATTACTTCAAATATAAAAATGTTTACAAACAAAACACTTAAAAGTGTAGCTCAGATCCGGGTCAGAATAGCACCATTTTATATTTGAGGTCTCTTATTTTGGGGGGCTATAGGCGGTCAGCTATCCCAAATACCCTAAGAACCTGCCCCGGTAACCATGCTACAGCCCATATATTGGAGAAAACATGTTTTGATCATATTCAACAGCAATGACTTGGTAACTAAAGCCTCACAAGTTATTAAACATCAATTCAATTAAGTCATTTTCAAAGGCAAGAAACTTTAAGACATTACCCTTCCTTTTTCTTCTGATCGGTGTCTGGAGTAGAAACCTTTGGTTCAACCCTTTTAGTGGCAGACTGCAACAGATAAAGCTCCACAAAATAAGCTCACTGATGAAGGTAGATTATCAACATTACTTTCTAAATTAAGAATTCAAAAGAAAGCATCACCTGATTTGTTGTTAAACTAGATGGTGGAACACGAACATTTTGAAATGCCTTAAATGCTCGTTTTACAATATCTTTATCTCCCATGCTCTCCATGATCAATGACTTTCTAGTCGTAGGATCAGAATTAGTTGGTCCATAGCTGAGAGACATATGTAAGGATGTAGGAAATACTCTCTTGCTTTCAGGTGTAGCTGCTTTCTTGCTTATTAACGGTGTGTAACCACTATCCTTAACTGCAGAGCGTGTGGTAGACTTCGCCAATTTTGTCATATCAGGCTTTGACGGCTTAGGAGTTGATATCATCGGGGATTTTGGCATTGGTACAGCCAGTGTTTTGGTGATTGGTGATGCTGGTTTTTTCTTAGCGTGTGTTGTATAGGTTGGCTTCTTAACCAATGGTTTCTATTAAGAAACATTTCCATGAACACGAAAAAATAATTAGTTTGAATATCTAAAAATAGACTATATTCTATGTTACCCGGACTCTTCGTTTTGCTTCACGTACCCGTGTTTGATACTTGATGCTCGGACATTGGCATGACACTTAGACACTTCATTTTAGGCGTAAAATTGAATATTTAGGCGTATCCGACACTTAGACACGTAAAGGTATCCGACATCAATACCCGAGTCCAAGTAACATAGACTATATTAAATGACCCATTAAATCATGTGCAAATCATGTAGGTCAATCGGAAACAACCTCTTGGCTATCACTTATCAAATGACATTGGGGTATTGAAATGTTGTGTTGTTAGAATATCTTTAAAAAAACACAAAATAGTCTTGAATAAGAACACTACCTTCTGTTTCATAGCATCAATCGACTCCGTTCGTGTTTTCGGTTTTCTATCAGCAAGCATCTTTTCTTCAGCTTTTTCTTCAGGCAATACCTCCTTATCTTGCCATACTCGCGCAGATGCAGTATCTTCTTTCACCAAAACAGGTTCATCGGGTACTTCAGGAACTCCTATATTTAAACACGAATCTTCGATATGATCCTCCGATTTGCACTGTATATTCCCGTTTTCTTTGATCTTCTCAACATCACTAATCATTTCATCAATATCCTTTTTCACAGCCTCATCGTCCATTAGATCAACATGCTTACTTACTTCACATGTGAAATCTTCCCCTTCCTTTACTTCACCAACGACATCACACTGAGCATCAATGTGCTCAATCACCTCTATATCGAGATTTTCGACTTCGTTTTCTTCAATAACAATCTCAGCATTATTGCTCAAAACGTCGACATGCTTATCAGTCACTTCACTAGAGTAAGTGCTAACTTCATTCACCAACTCATCAGCAGAGTTTTGAGTGCTCGTTTTCTCAACATCCAAATCTTCCTCTGTTGCTTCATAAACTGAATCCATAAGAGTCCGATCTTCGAAATTCATTGATTCAGCTTCCCTCTTCTTTTCCTCTTCCATCATCTCGATTTTCCGAGCAGCAATCTTTTTGTAATGAGCTTCAAAATAGGCCTTCTTTTGAGCTACTGATCCGGGTGTAGAACACTTCTCAACTTCTTCCAAGTACTTATTTGTTGGGAAAGTCGACCATCTCTCCCAACAAAGAGAATCATGTTCAAATCTACCAAATGACACTGATTCTTGAAGACAGGGAACATGTGTTACAGAGTCACCCATCTGTTGGCACACAAACAACAAAATTTCTCCAACTAAAATCCCATTTACAAACAATTATTAAGAGAAAAAACGACACTAACTCACAAATTTTTCTATTCATCTTCCACCATCTTATAATCAATCAACACAAATGCCAAAACCAAATTATTGAAACAAATATTCATCTAAAAACTAACAGAAAAAACAAGGCAAACTCACAAAATTTTCGATTCATTATTCAACACAAATGCCAAAACCAAATTACTTAAAAAAAGAAAAAAAAACCATAAATCTAGTACTATATAAACAGAATCCAAAACAAGAAAGCATAATTAGTAAGATTAAAATGCAAACAAAAAAATGGGTTATCATAATAAGAGGCAAGAATAAATGGGTATACCTTGTTTTCAAGTTTTGGAGTCTCCACCAATGATTCACCCATAGATTATGTCAAGATCTTATCTCATAACCCTAAAAAAACAGGAAGCCAAAACAAATAAGTCAATAACCCAGTAGCTGGAAGTAGGACTAACACTCCATTATTGAAGATTTGGATCACAAAATTGAAAA
This sequence comes from Amaranthus tricolor, assembly GCF_026212465.1. Classification (NCBI taxonomy): domain Eukaryota; kingdom Viridiplantae; phylum Streptophyta; class Magnoliopsida; order Caryophyllales; family Amaranthaceae; genus Amaranthus; species Amaranthus tricolor. The sequence continues at coordinate 31,310,125 of NC_080054.1, read as the reverse complement.
AATAAGATAAAAAATTACTTAACAAAATCACACAAGAAGACAAAAAGAAATGCAAAGAAATAAATAGTAAACTATATTAAATCAAAATGATGATCAAATATAAGACCAAAACCCATGTGATAATATTTCTTTCTTGTTTAATAATTTCAACCTTTCCATGATTTATCCCCCAAGAATTTCTCAAAATTCTTATTTTCAATAAAATGTACTGGTAGGAGTAACTTATTATAGATGTCTACTCTTTTTGTCAGTTCACTATTTCCAGAAGTTATCAAGCTGTAAGCCAAACCCCACATGTAATCATGACATGAGAAGGAAACCCAGATCAAAATCAACAAAATCACATCAAAAAAATAGTGAATTTGATACCTTAAGCAAAAACCCAAATGACCAAATTTGACATTTATCAAATATATTTATATTATGAAAAAAAAAGGGTATCATTTACTACATTTACATAAACCAAATAGTAAGCAAGGAAGCAGACATTTTTTTAAGAAACAAACAAGAAAAAAGGGTAAATCTTAAATCTTGGAACCCACCAAAAAAAGATGAAGATAATTGGAAAAGAGAAAAAAAAAAGATATTATTGAAGATAACGGAGTAATAGTAGATGTAGAAGATGGGAGAAAGTGGGGACTGAAAGAGTGAAGACGGTGGTAGGAAAGGAGGAAGGAACGGAATGCACGTGAACGGTTTCCTTTTACTGTTATGCATTGGATTTAGTATGGAAAGCAATAATTGACTTGAGTTGAGGCTAATTATTACCATCTTTTTGCAACATTTTGCTTTAGATGTGGGTTAGGTTTTGATACCATATAATTGAGTGTGGCACTTTTACAAATTTTACTTTTCACCTTGGCTTTCCTTGGACTTAAACTTGAATAGATGTAATTCATGTATTATTAATTAAAAGTTTAAGTTAATGCCTAGAGTTAAAAATATGTTATATATTTTAATGCGTTTCTGACTTCCCTCTCACAAAAAGATGCAACACATGATTTAGTGATACAAAAGGCTAATTATTGTAAATGCAACATATAATCTCTTCATACGTGATGTAAAATATTTTACTTAGAGGGTGTTTGGCATGTAGGAATGGGGTTGAGACTTGAATTAAACAAAATACCATGTTTGTTTATGGGGAAGGACATGAGACTTTCAAGTCCCACCTTTAATATACTAGGGTTTGGGAGAACATTTGTGGTGAAACTTGAATTTGTTAGAAAATGACACTTTTGTCATTAATGAAATAAAATGGAGTCTATTCCCATTATATTGCTCAAAAAAAAATAATTCCCACTTTGCATTATGTGGGAAACTATTTCCCACATTACCGTCCACGTCAGATATTTTTTTTTTTTTTTTTTTAATAAAACCGCTACCTGAAATGGCGGTTTTGTTAAGAGATCTGAACTAAACCGCTACTTGAAATGGCGTTTTGTGGATTTTAATTTTTTTAAATAAAAAAAAATAGTAAACCGCCACTTGAAGTGGCGGTTTTGTAGTAGTACAAAACAATATTTTTTTTTTTAAATAAAAAGTAAGATAACCGCCACTTCAAGTGGCGGTTTTGTAGTAGTACAAAACATTATTAAATTTTTTTTTTTAAAAAAAAAAAAAGTAAGCAAACCGCCACTTCAAGTGGCGGTTTTATAGCAGTACAAAACAGCATGTCATTTTATTTTTTTAAAAAAAAAAAATTAATAAGCAAACCGCTACTTCATGTGGCGGTTTAGTGCTTAAGGCAAACCGCCATCTCAAGTGGCGGTTTTGTCTGAAAAAAAAAAAAAAAAAATTCTGATGTGGACGGTAATGTGGGAAATAGTTTCCCACATAATGCAAAGTGGGAATTATTTTTTTTTGAGCAATATAATGGGAATAGACTCAATAAAATGGGCAAAGAGATAATAAGGGTGAATTGGTAAATTTGTAACTATTTTTTATTATTTCCCTTCTCAATCTACAATTTTACCAAATAAAGACATAAAACATTTATTTTACCAAATAAAGACATAAAACATTTTTTTCTTAAAGTCATCTCTTAGTCTCATCTCAAGTCTCACATATAAATCTCACCCTTCCCATTACCATTTACCAATTACACCCCCTAATTGAAATAATAAGGGGTGGATGAGTTTCATAACTTTTATTTACATTGACTCTAATATCATGTTAAGGAATCAATCCCACGAAAAGTTTACGCTAATATAGTTAAAGTGGGGCCGGAACAAGATTTTGGAAGCCCTATTTATTTTTGCTCAGTTTTTTAAAATGGGCCTTCATTATTTAAAAGATAAAATATTTTCCACCTCAAGAAAAAAAATTTAAGACGGTGGATGTGTGGGCATACATTGATGGATCGAATTAGAAACCAAGAGTTAGGGACAAACTAGGGGCAGCCTCTATTTCTGGAAAAATGCGCGAAAATAGATTGAGGTGGTTTGAACATGTGCAGAGAAAGACTTTTGACGCCCCTGTGAGTAGGGTAAAAAGCATTATAGTAGAGGGTAAGAAGAGTCGAGGAAGACCCAGGAGAACTTAGGATGTGCAAATAAAAATTGATTTGCATGAGTTAAACCTCTCTGAGGACCTGACTAGCAATAGGGATAGTTGAAGGCGCCATATCCATGTTTTAGAATACTGATGTCCTCTTAGATTACCTTTTGGTGTTCTTGCCCTCTTGCTTCTCTTGTTTTTTTATTATTAATTTTTTTGTTTTCTTTTATTTTGTAGTTGGTTTTAGTTATTTATTTTATTTATAGGCATTTAATTTATTTTTCCCGTGTAGTTACGTCTCCTTATCTTTCTCGAGCGGGGGACTCCTTTGGCCGCGCTCTCTCCTTTATGGGGTATGAGTTGCCGCCGTCCTTCCCTCCCCAGACCCTGTCTATAGTTATCCTATGAGCGGGGGACACCGGGTAGGATGATGATGAAAATGTACTGTAACATTATATTCTAAAATTACTTTAAGTATAAAAAAAATTTACAAATGAATCAATTAAAAAATCTTACTCAGAACCGGACCTAAATAACACCAATTAATATTTGAGACCCTTTATTTTTGGGAGCCTTCAACCACTGACTACCCGATTTTTACTTAGAACTGATAGTGAGTTAAAGCCCAAAATATCTGATATATAATAACATACTTTAGTGACAAAGTTTGGATTGATATAGTTGTTCATATATAAGTGAGTGTGACTTATTTGATATTGGATTCAAGTATTGGGATTCTTTCTTGGACTCACGACATTGTGACAAGGATGTAATACTTCTGTGTTGTCGACTTGTTGTGACTTGTGAGGTAGTGGAGTGTTGGTAGCTTGATTCATAGAGGTGATTGAACTACTCCATTCCATAGTTTACACTTACTAAATGCACGTTATAACGTTAATTAGCTCGGTAGTTTTTTTGGAGTATTATAAATTAATAATGCAAAATACAAATTATAATTAAGAATTTGTATTTTTCCTTTATTGATGGCTAATTAAAAAACACTAAGACTTAACTTGAAGATTATCTTTGTAACGACAACCGTTACCTGGAAACTTATACTTGTTGTATGCATGCAATCACTTTCTTTTTATGATATTTCCCCCACAAAGGTACTTGGATTTTAAATTGAAAATTCACAACGAGATACAAACAACACAACACACCTTTAGTACTTAGGGTTATGTCACTTAACAACAAGTGTTTGATGAATAAGCTTTGGAAGTTCTAACAAAAGTTAATTACTCTTTTGAAAGAATACAAGTGAAAGAGAAAGAGCAAGAATGAGAATTCAAAATTAGGTGTAGTCAACATCCTTCCCCAAGCCCCTATTTATACTATTCCAGGTATAGCTAAGAATCATGGCATAGTCAATCACCCATTGATGACCAATATTTATGGCCTCTAATCAATACCGTTAACAAGGTATTCATGAGTATTATTCCTCCCAATTACTCCTTTGTAACTCCAGAAATAATATGGAATAATTAAGGCAATTCAAAGGAAACGTAAAGACTCAACGATCATATCAGAACAAAAAGCCGAGTCGGCTTTTCATGCTGACAAAATCAATTTTCCAGAACCTAATGTTGAGTCGACTTTAGTCCCAAATCCAAGAAAGCCGAGTCGGCTTTTCTTTCTGACTCGGTTTTTCAATTTTTCTTTTGTCCTATCATTTGAACCCCTTTTGGACTTTGTATTTAATACATATTGTCCCACTACTAATTTTAGTACTTGATGATTATATACTTAGGATTATTATACACTAAATGTTCAACAAGGAAAACCCCTCTCTGAATTTTGATACCTAAATCAGTTTTTGTGGCAATCATGGTTGTCCATAGAGGTTGCATGTTGTTTCTGTCTAAGATCAGATATAATTATTCAATATTAAGTCTGTAGTTAGTGTTGGATTTGTCTCAAAGGAGATTGTTGGTTGAGAGGTTTGTCTTTACTATCTACCCTTTCTTGTAGTAAGACCACTCCGATTACTATTTTCAAACAAGTAACAAGGGATACGAGGGTCTGGAGATGCTCTTCGGAGACCTGCTCTGATGCCCAAATAAGTGAAAATATAAGTAGAGTACCTACCAAGTCCAATTCTAAGTGCACTGTAGCTCTTAGCATAGACGAACTTGACTAAGGTTTTTTGTGGCTTGAGGCGTTAATTAATAATGTTATATTACAAAAGTTAATGAATTACTCAATGCCAAATGATAATGATATATAAGTGTTGTTCATATTCAATGAATGTAGCTTAAAAGAGACAATAAGTTCAATAGTAAGTATAGTAGGAAATAAAATACTTTGAAAGTGATGAATAAATGAGTATTCAAATCGCATCATTGACTTGGAGCCAGGAACCTCTATTGGCACTAAGGAATGTGTCTTTGACCTTGGGCTATTGCCGTTATCAATTCCAAAGGGTTTTCCTTAGCTTTTTGTGTAAAGGAAGCTACACTCTAGTATGTGACAACTTCTTATTAGTTGTGCAAAAGAGCATTAAATACAAAGAATAGCTTTTACTCGTTTTGGAAAAACTTATACGCTTTGTCAACAAAAGTTCTTCCAATTTGTCATAAGATAAGAGCAGATGAGGCATTGTAGCAGTATTGTTTCTCTATATCTCTTCATTTAATGTTTTTTTCTTTGAAAGATTTGAAGGAGAGCTTTCCAACTAGTAGTGAATTGGATTAGGGTCATATTTGTAAGACCCTGGTCGACCCTGATTTAGGCACATACACATGTAATTAATAAATTTTTTTCGCTTTTTTAACTTGCATGTAAGGACAACTGTACAAGTATTAAGGTCATGAATATGTTATAGGAAAATATATTGATTAAGAGAAGGAGACAAATTCAATAAAGTTTCATTAATTTTTACTTAGAAATATACAAAGTTAGTTCTAGATGATCAAGCATTGTTATTAAAATTCATTTATGTTTGTAAAGACAACAAATTGTTAATATGCAATTAACAAAGTATAATGATTGAGTAATAAACCAAAATCATGACCTACAAGGCTACAATCTCTTATAAAAGGTCAAGGTTCGACTTTTTAAAATCTAGTTAATTACATTTATAAAATAAATAATAAATAAAAAATATAAAAGTCATAGAAATACGACAAACTATACAACATACTGTATCCAGATATGTTTAGTAGCTGCTTCTAGATGATGCTCCTAACTTACATATAACATCAATTTTGCACCTTTCATGAAAAAATTGAGTTTGAGTTTCCGGTCAAAAAACAATTTCATCATCATATTTTAGTTTTTCTCGTTTATAAAAACTAAGATCGAGTTTTAAAGAGGGTTAAAAAATAAATAATATAAACCATACACTTATCAGAGGAGATAAAGATGTTGCCGCCAATGGAATCCTCAAGTCGGGATCCCAAGAAACAAATTTTATTTAGTTAAGATTTTAGAGTCAAGCCACATCTTGAGCTACTTTTCTGAGAGACCGTTTTTTAAAGAGACGAACTCAAAATAATAATTTTATGTACTAATAATTTGTATTAGTTAGTCTATTTAACTTATATATGAGGTGTGTCTCACAGTAAAAGGATCTTGTACGAGAATTTGTGCCACAAACATAGCATATCCAACGAGTAAAGAAATGATAAACTAAACAACTTGAATCGCACTACCGCATGATAATAGTACATCTTATCATCTTAAACCATACTTAAACTCAATGGACTACATCATTTTGTATAAATCTGTCATATAATGATATTGACTTATAAACAAACATCCAATTTTTCTAAGTTTTGCCTTACAAGTCCCTCTTCTTACATAATTATATTGGCCCTTAAGCTACTCAAATTCCCTCTTTTTCTACACCAATAATTTTGTTTCCTTATTTTTCACTTTCATACTATAAATTCTTATAAATTTAGTGATCTAATGAGCCTTCAACAAAATTGCACTTCTACAACCCACCATCACATTTAATCATGAATGCCAATTTCAAGTTTAAACTTCTTTTTATACTTTCATTTTTATTAGGCCTGACTCGAGCTGATCCAGAACTACTCCAAGACTATTGCATAGCGGACACAATGGGCCAACATTCATTCTTTATGAATGGAAACTCGTGTTTAGATCCAGATCTAGCTAGCTCAGACCATTTTGCGACTTCAGCTCTATCTAAATCCGGTAACACAAGTATGAACCAATTTGGTTTTAGTGTCATCCTTACCACTAGCCAAAACCTTCCGGGCTATCGAACCCAAGGCCTAACCATGGCTCGAGTCGATATTGCTCCGGATGGGCTTGTACCACCCCACGCTCATCCGCGGGCTTCAGAAGTCACCACGTGCCTTAAGGGTGACATCTTAGTGGGCTTTGTTGATACGTCCAATAAGATGTACACTCAAAGATTAAGGCCCGGTGAATCATTTGTTTTTCCAAAAGGCTTAATCCATTTTCTTTATAATGTGGACCAAAAAAGCCCAGCATTGGCTATTTCTGGGCTTAGTAGTGAAAATCCAGGAACCCAGGTTGCTTCACTTGCTACGTTTAAATCTCAACCGTTCATTCCTGATACAGTGTTGGAGAAAGCTTTTAGTATTGATGGACAAGAAGTGGCTCGAATCAGAAATCACCTCCAAGGTTAATTTGTATTTAGCTAATATAATTAATTCATGTAATTACTAATCTTTTTGAATGATTTGATTGTAAACCATGAGAAATAACACGAAAATGTATAAAAAATTGAGAATGAATTCCCTGTGAAGTATTTTAATTTGTTCAATGCGAAGGGCAGGGCTATTTATTAACGGATCGAGTCGGGCAAGCAAAAGAAATTAAACTGTACGGGTTGACCCAACCCGTGAACCCGATCCGGTCTATTTATCTTAGTCTTTTATTTATTAAGTGAACTAATTCATTATAAGTTATTTATGTGAGAGACTATTTTATGTGAACGATCACATAATAATGAGTCTATATTCTCATAATATGTACTAGATCGACTACTTAACCAATATATGAGGCGCGTCTTTTGGTGAAACTTTCTCATACTATGATTTGGTCTTTTTTGAAACCGTCTCACTATGAGACAAATCCAAATTAGTCAATTTCTCTATTGATCACTATAAAATTATAAGTGATCATTTTAAGGTTATAAGTGAAAACTCTATGACAATAAAAAATGATTTCTTTAATAAATGTATATTAGACTTAGTTCAATAAAGATGTAAAATCTCACCATAGAAGTGTCTTATTTAAAAATTTGTGTTTCATTTATACTTATCGACATATGCATGACTTATTCTATTAAAAATCCGACCTTTAATTTATCCTTCAAAATTTGCATGACATTGGAAAGTTGAAATTACATGGATACTAAAAGAAGCAAGAGAAATTAAAGTGGTGAGGATAATTTAAAAAAAAATACTCCAAAACAAAGTTACAGAAAAGAACGAAAATAAAATTATTGCAAATTGCAATTAATGGGACGGAAAAGATAGTGGAATAATAATTTCATGTCGTCATGTCCGTAATCGTTGTCGTTATTTTCTTGGCATTAACATATGCGTTTTAAAAAGCTTTTACTTTATATTTGACTTCATAACAAACCAGTGTCGTATAACTAAAAGTTAATTACACCATTTAATTTGTTAATTTATATTCAATTTCCACGAATAAATATATTGAATATATAAAGTTTTAAAATATTAAATAGTTATTATTCGACAAAAAAATTTAAATTTGGTCAAAAAAATCAAAATCTTATATAAATTTTTAATGTATATTTGCCTATGTACGATAAGATATTTGACAAATCAATAAAAACATGGAAAACTAATTTAGAATAATCCAATATTTTTATAATTTTCCTACAATAATCTCACCTATTAATTAATTATAAATATGCCTAGGTACCTATTTACAGATAAATAGTACCTTAATTATTGTAAGTCATTTCAATCATCCAAAACCAACAGTTGAAAATATGGCTGACAAACAGCTAAAAGTATTGATGTACCCATGGTTAGCCACGGGACATATCTCCATATTTTCAACTAGCTAAAAAATTTACCAAAGAGGCCACAAAGTTACACTTTTACTCCCTAATAAAGCCATTCTAAAGCTAAATTCTTCAAACCTTAATCCATCCCTTATAACTTTGTATACTATAACCATCCACCATGTGGAACCACTCCCTATCGACACCCAACTCAATTCCGAGATCCCATTCCATCTCGAAACCCATCTCGCCACTGCTTTCGACCTAGTTCATTTCCTGTTTGAGTCCGTTCTTGTAAGCCTCGAAATGGACTTTGTTTTTTCCCAATTTGTGCTTTAGCTATGGCTTTAGGCGCCATCCCTCTTCGAGAGCCCCCAAAAGGACGGGAAGTACTCGAGGGGGACACGTGTGTAAGACCTGTCCCCCCAGATTTTCCTATGTCCAATATCTTCCAAGATTTTTAAACGATGGGGTTTGTATACAAGCCATTCCGTGAAGGAGAGACCTTTTACGAGCGAATCATTACTGCAATCAAAGGTACTGATACTATAATAATTTCATCCTTAGTATAAGTTGTACATTTGCATATTTTTAATAAGTTTAAGAAATTAAAAACATAGTAATAATTATATTGTTATGACTTATGAGACTTAAGTATATACATCCAAGGCCAACCCTATTCAGACAGGGCTTGTGCCTCTGCCACGTTAGAGCCTTATAATATTAAATCAATACTTGATGTAGACACTTCACGTATGTGACCAAAAAAATTTTATACTTGTCAAATTTAAGTCTTTAAACACCCATTTCAAGACTTAAAAAGTCAAGTCTAACATCTGAAACCCCTACTCCAAGCATCAAGCATCAAGCATCAATCATCAATCATCCTTCTCCATAGGCAAATTTAAAAAGCCAAATCTAACATCACACAGGAGATTTGCCGTTAATATAAAATTTAGTAATTAAGAGTTTATAATTAATGTGTCGCTCCCGGCCTCTCATATCTCGTGGCAGGCCCTATGTATCCCTCTATATATCCATTAATGCAAATTAAACCAATGAAACATGCAAGGTATAATAAATAATATCATTAGTTGATTACTCAATTATATCATTATTAATATAGTTTGTAAAAATTATGGTATTTGATGAAAAAAAGTGTTAATTATAGCGTTTAATTTACATTAAAACCATAAAATAATTCAACTTTATAAAATGAATTTTGTTGAGTCAAGCCTCAAATCTCAACATGATGGAGGTGAGTTCGATCACCTAGTAGCGTACTCCTTGGCTTGCACGTTTGAGAACGAGGTTGTGAGTGCAAGGAAGTATGAGAGCATATGTTTTGGATCACTTGATGAGGTGATCAAAGTAGGAGATTTAGTGTGTCTTGATGAAGGCAAGGGAGTTCTCATGGAAGGTTTTGAGGCCTGCTCGAGTGGTCAAGCTTGATGAGCTCGGTCGAGCCAAGCAGGGGCAGCAAGACAGAAGCTACTGGACTCTCGCTCGAGTGGTCGAACAACGATTAGCTCCTCACAGTACGCATTTCTGTTTTATGTCCGATTCTTTGTGGGGCTTTTGTGGGTTTGTCCTAAGGCTCCCAAATATGTCATGGGACTATATAAGGGGTCTTAGAAGTGTATTAGAGTGAGTGTGAGAGCCTAATACTAAGACATTACTAGGGTTTAACCAAGAGAGTTTTCTCCACTTGTATTAGGGCATTTGATGGAGATTGACATCAAGGTTCAATCTTTTGCTTTGAGAGTGTATTCTTGAAGCTTGTAAGGTGAGTCATTAATGTATTCTTGCTTATATTAATAATAAGATACTTTATTTGACGGGGAGGTATCATTAGATACCTCATATATTATGTGTTGTTGCTATTGTTGTTGCTTGCTCTGTTTTTGTGATTTTCTTTGCATTAGTTTACTTCTTGTTTCTTCACCATTGCATTAGCATATCTCCAACAAATTTAATGTTTATTTACAGGTTCAAGCGCTATTGCTATATGGACCTGTCGAGATATAGAAGGCAAATTGTGACTACTTGTCAAGCCAACACAATAACAAGCCCATCCTAGATGTAGCCCAATTGCTATACGGAGCTGGATAACCGTTGAGCTGAGTGGTTGAACCGGTTTGGGCTCGGCTCTGTAGTATACTGTGCCTTTGGAAGTTAGACTGTGCTTGATGTAGCCCAATTCCAAGAAATTCTCCTAGGATTTAAAATGACGAAACTACCCTTTTTTATCGCTTTCATGCCTTCTACGAGTTGCTCCACAGTGGAAGAGGCATACCTGGATGGGTTTATGGATCGGCTCTGGACCCGCGGGTCGGTAACCAGAGATTGGGTCTAACAACGTCAAATATTAGCCCACCTGAGTATTGGGTGTGTTGTTAGTCATTTCGGATCAGGGAGTATATGGGAATCTTTGTTGAGTAAAAATCAAATATTCATCATCATCCTACCCAGTATATCCCGCGCATAGAAGACTAAGGTCAGGGTTTGGGAAGGGAAAGACGGCGGCAACTCATACTCACAAAGAAGAGCGCGGCCAAAAAAGTCCCTCGGCTCGAGGAAGATAAAGAGACGTGATTACACGCGCAAGATAACTTAAAGGCCTAAAAAGGGGGAGCTACTACAGAGTTTAACAAAGAACTAAAAGAAAGGAAACGATAAGAGCATGATGTTACGGGCACTAAACGGAAAACTAAGCGGACATCAAAAGTCTGGGACATGGATATGTCGTCTCCATCTGGTCCTATCCCTAGTTAGGTCCGCAGAGAGGTTAAACTCATGCAAGTCAACTCTTATTTGTTCATCCCAAGTTTTCCTAGATCTTCCTCGACTTCTCTTACCCTCTACTATAATGCTTTCTACACTCTTCACAGGGGCGTCGAAAGTCTTTCTCTGCACATGACCAAACCACCTCAATCTATGTTTGCGCATTTTTCCAGATATAGGGGCTACCCCTAGTCTGTCTCTAAACTCTTGGTTCCTAAAAATCAAATAGTGTTAATGCCAAATTTGCGTAATCTAGAATTATTTACTAAATTTTTAACTGAAGAATTAAAAGTGGGTGTCAAGGTAAAAAAATCAGGAGAAAATGGTATGTGGTTATTAAAAGAAAGTTTGTGTGATGCTATTAAATCTGTAATGGATGAACATAGTGAAATTGGGAATTTAGTGAGAAAAATCATGAAAATTTAAGGATTTACAAGCTCTTATTATTAAAGAATGATATCTATTTAATTTAAATAAATTGTTAGATTTATTTCTACATAAATAAAGACATTGGGAAAGAGAGTTTGATTGCTTTGGAATGTGATTTTTTTCGAATTATGTTTAGCTCAAATTATTTTAAATCATGAAATATCATTTATTATGTTACGTTTGGGTATGAGAATTTCATTTAGAAATCTAAAATTGACTTAAATTTAGTATTTTGGAAATTAATAAAAACCAAATTTGGATTTGTATCAATTCCATCATTGTATTTAAGTTAGTTAACATTGATAATTTGAAAATGACTTCCCACACCTTGTCATTCTCAGTCATTCTCAAATTCTTCATTTATGATTTTATAATTGAAATCTACAATTGGAAATGAAATACTTATTCCCAAACATAATCTTATATAATTTGATTTCAATTGAAAAAATTATTTGTGAACTACAATCATAAAGCTTAGATCATTTGCGAATCATAGCTTAATTTTTTAAATATTTATAGTCACTAGAGTATCAATATTCAGAGCCGTCTCGAACAATTTTATGCTCGAAAAAATTATCCAGAATAATCTCACATATTGTTCATTTACTGTGAATAATCTCTTTTTTAAGATAAATAGTGTTATGAATAATCTCTACTGTTGATTATTTCTAAATAATGTAATTTTTGTATATTATTTGCTAACAATATCCTTTTTCACATTTTAAAGGGCTATTATAGTACCCACCACCAAAGAGGAGTAGGGTTCGACCAACAAAGAAGTATAATAGGTAAGAAAAACTGAGTGTAACGGCTAGTAGGTACCTACAGTAGCCGATTAAAGTTTGAAAAGGAGTGATGTCAACAATTATATATATATATATATATATATATATATATATATATATATATATATATATATATATATATATATATATATATATATATATATATATATATGCTGGATTATTTTGAAATAATCAATAGTAGAGATTAGTCTTAGCAGATTGACAATAAATGAAATTATTTTGAATAATTTTCCATCATTTAATATAATAAATTTTTCCCTAATTGAAAACAATGAAAGCTTGATGATTATGACTAAATAAAAAATTTAGATTAGATGAATTACCTTAATTAATGAGTTAATTAGTTGTAGTCATAACTCATGTGAATCCCAATGTCAGCAAATGTTGACATGTCCAAATATAAAATAAAATAATAAAAGAAGTAAGATGGAGTTTAGGTAAACTAGCTAAATCACCCAAATAGTTTTTTGTTAGCTAGTGTTTACAGTATACAAAAAAGACAATGAAGGAGAAGTGGAGGATCAAAGTATCTACAATAACACTAATCTTATTATTTTATTTAGGTGTCAAACAGGTCGGGTTGGGTCATTTTCAGGTTCGGGTCATATATAAATGGGTCAATAGACCCTTGACCTGAACCTGACCCATTTAATTAAATGGGTCAAAAATTAAAACCCCGACCTGATCTGTAGCAGGTTGGGTCAACCTGCTAATGACCCATTTAACATGCTAATTAAATGGGTCATTAAACCCACATATTTCAGGTCATTTGACCCATTTGACCCATTGACCCAAATATTATATTCACATTTCATAATGAAATTAAACATGCTTCAAAGTCCAAAACATATGAATCTTGCAAAAATTGGGTCAGGAAACCAAAAAATGAAGTAAATAAAGAGAATAAGTATAGAATAATAGGAAGAAAGAATTGAGATTTAATGAGGATATGAAATCAAAAACAAGATGCAAATTACCAGTTTTGTGAAAATAAAACCCAAACGAAGTCGAAAAAATGGAACCCTAAATAATACAAAAATCAAAGATGGCATTAAGAACAATGAAAATAGCAGTAATAGCAGTGAACATTAAAATCAAACACAAAAAAAATCAAAAAAACAAACACAATCCAAATCAGAAAAATAAAATCGATCAAAAAAAATCAGAAAAATCGGACAACAAAGAAATAATACTTACCTTGCCGCAGAGAAGATGAAGGAGAAGGTGTAGGCGCTGAGGAACAGAGAATAGAAAAGGAAGGAGAAGGTGTAGGGCTGTAGGCGCTGAGGAACAGAGAATAGAAAAGGAAGGCGATGAGGAACAGTCACAGAGGAGCTGAGGAGGCGCACAAATTTTTAGGGTTTATGAGAATATGAGGAGGCGCACAAATGTCTGTATCAGCTTATGAGAATATGAGTCTTATCGCTTATGACTTTATTAGTTTATTTGGGTTAATAAATTTCTAGTCATCATCTTTATGATTTATGAGTTTATTAATTTATTTAAAATTTTCAATGGGTTACTAAATGGGTTAAATATGGGTCGACCTGACCTGATTGACCCATTTAATAAATGGGTTAAACAGGTTTTTTTCGGGTTTAAATATTCAACCTGAACCTAACCCATTTAATAAACAGATCAGGTCGGGTTGACCCATTTAATTAATTGGGTCAAAAATCTAAACCCAAACCCGTTAATTTCGGGTCGGTTTCAGATCAGGTTAGCAGGTTGGATCAGCTTTTGCCAGCCTTCTTATATGTTTCTAATGAGATTTAGGAAATGTTATAAATTAAAGTAAAGTATTATACCTTTGGGCTTCAACTTATTTCGTTTGTCATCAATGGAAAGCCTCTTCCAACATTCATCAATCACCCTTAAGTCTTCATTGTCATAGAAGGGAAGGAACAAGCTTGAAAATTAATATAAAGTGAGAATTTGAGGAGTTTGTTTTGGGAATATAAAATGAAAATGGAAAGTCAAAAGGAGTAGATTAATATGTTTAGTGGGCCCTTTCTAAAATGGGCCTTGAGCCACTACTCATGGTACTCGAAAATTTGAAAAAAATAAGATTTTTTAATAATTTTAATCAAAAAATAAGCTTTGGTCAAATTTTATTCTCAAAATAAGCGTTTTTGGTCTCAAAGTTAAAGTTAGGCTCGATACGTAATCGCTGTTACTAACAGCGAGTATAAAGAAATTGTCAAAAAATTTAGTCAAGAGTAAAGTCGTTGTTACTAACAGCGACATATGGGTTGACTAGTTAACTATAAAGTCGCTGTTAGTAACAGCGACCTTATACGTGTCTAAATACAACAGTCTTCTTCCTCCTTCCTCATTTCACCTTTAGTTTAGTATTTAGGCACGTATAAGGTCGTTGTTACTAACAACAACTTTATAGTTGACCAGTCAACCCATATGTCGTTGTTAGTAACAGCGACTTTACCCTTGACTAAATTTTTTTACCATTTCTTTATACTCGCACTCGCTGTTAGTAACAGCGATTACGTACCGAACCTAGCTTTGGGGCCAAAGACGCTTTTTTTGAGAATAAAGTTTGGCCAAAGCTTATTTTTTGATTAAAGTTATTAAAAAAAATTTTTTTTTTTTTTCAAATTTTCCATGTTACTCCTGGGATTAGGCCGGACTTGTCAATATTTTCCACATTTAGACTAAATTACAGAATTTAACCATTAATAATTAAAATTTTTGGCCTAGTGTAAAAAGTTTTCCTTTTATTTATCTTTAATCTTTATAATAAGACTTTAATTCTAATTTCTAACCAATGACTAAGATAAATTTTCCTCTCTCCAACGTAGTTTATAAGAAATTCTCTGTATCATACAATTAAAAAAAACACACAGTACTGAATTTAAATAATAATTCTTCAAGAATGTAGAGATAAAAATAACAGTTATTTAAGAAAGTAGTAAATTACGTTATGTGTCCTTATTTCATAGGAAGGCTTTTGAGATTTTTATTTTATTTTTTTCTTATTTTGTTTATTTTAATATTATTTATTTTGTACCTTTATAGTTATATACTTATATGCAAAATAACGATGTTTAGGATTTTCTATAATTCTTTTTTTATAATTGCCTAATCATTTTTATGTTTCTTTTCTTATGTTTGCTTTAGGTGGATCGTGGATGGGCCCCAATCCCCATTAAATTCACATGGCCTATTTGGTTATCAAAGGTAGTTAATTAAGTTGCCATACTTGTCAAACAATATGACAAAAATTAAAATTTTTAATGCTTTTGAAAGTAAAATAAATGTGTAAAAAATTTTATAAAAATAATAAAAATTATATATGTTCATAAGAATAAATACTACCAAATTAACCGCTGAAGACCGTCTTACTGTGACACGGGTCCATATAATAGTCAATTTCTTTAATTGATTACTTTAAAATTATAAATAATCGTTTTAAGGTTATAAGTAATCATTTTAAGACTATAAAAAGTAATTATATTAAAATTATAAGTTATCACTTTAATGTTATAAGTGATTATTTTAAGACAAAAAATATATATTGGGCCAATAAAATAGAAATAATCTCACCATAAGATCGTCTCATTTAAGAATTAGTGCGAAATTAAATGGGACAAATAAAAATTAATTTTTATTGGGTGAATTCTTATTAAGTTCATCAATAATGTCTAAAAATAATGAAGACAAAACCAATTCTTTTTAAAAGACTGTGTCCAGAGTACCAAGCAAGGCATCTGTGATTTATTGTTGTGAGTGCTACTAGTGGGACCCACAAGGGTATGCTTTGCTTAACTCTATTAATTCTGAATTTGCCGTGTCGGGCATTTACAAGTTTTAAGAACCCCTCTTATTCTTCCACTTATACAATATGGCCAATTCCACAACACAAGTATGTAATTAGTCTATTGCTATAAAAAAAAAAAAAAAGGATAATTATCAATTACTATATACATTATGTTTTCTTTACACTTGTTATGTGATCTACTTACAATAGGTGTGGACAAACATATGAGGTTAGTAGCATATAGAAACTTTGCAAAACTTGTACATTAATTATAAGGGTGCTCGTCACCTCATGCTCGTCTTCTATTACTCCTTTAACAAGTTTATCAGTCACTATTATAACCATACGGCATCAACTTAAGAGAAAGATTAAATTGCCCGAGTAGTATTTAAAGAAAATGTAAATGTATAAATAAGATTTAAGAGAAAATATAATGATTGAATCTCAAATAAGAAAATGAGATAAAATGAATATGACAATTCAAAATAAAAAGAGTTACTCTTGTGAGAGACAAACTCATTACAAAACAACCTTAAACAAGGAGCTTATATTACATAATATGTGTTAGACTTATAATTAATATAAGTATGGGATGCTTTTCTTAGTAAAAATGTATCATATAATAATTTGAGAATAAAAAATACTCCCTCCAATTCACTACTTATGTCTCATTTACTTTTTGAATACTATTTATCACTTACTCTTAATTTGTATGTTTCATTAATCTATAAGTTAAAATATCGTCAAATGATATCTTTTTTGATTCGTCTCAATGCAAGAATTATTTATATCAACTTTTCATAATTTTTAATTATGTACAATTAAAGATATTAAGGATTGAATAAGTACATTGGATAAAGTGCATAAAATTTATGAAACATTAGCAGAGAATTGGAGGGAGTAAAACAAATCAAAGAAAAAAATACTCTCTCCGTTCCTTAAAAAAGTTTCCATTTGTCATTTTTTTAGTGTTTTATTTGTTGTTTCCATAAGAAATCTTTCAAATTTTGGACAAAAATAACCTTATTCATCCCCATTATAATATTATTGAAATACTTATGGACCTCGTATATCTTCCACAAACTTCATTTTAACGTTTTTATATTTCTTATGATCCCCACATATTTTCCACTAACTTTATAAAAATATTTTTTTTATTAGTTGTGATCCCTATATTTTTTCCACTAACTTTCTTTTGATATTTTTTTTATTGCTCATGGTACCTACTTCTCTCCCATTAAATTTATTATTCAATTAAATAATACATTTATTTTTTTTAATATGCTATTTTTCTTAATTCTCATAAATATTTCTTATGGAAACATTCTTTGTGGGAACTTTATTAGAAAACAAGGAGTAGTTTATGAGATGCCTTAACACCGAGCCCGAGGTGGGCCAAAACAATTACCGTGATATACTTTGAAAACAAATCAATCTTACATGGCATTCGCTAGCTAGTTAGCTGGAAGCTTTGATGTTTTTCTTTTTTCATTTTCTTAATTTGTTTATTTAATTATTATCTTTTTGGTATTTTAATGGTGACTCAATTACTTGCAGACAACGCCAGTATAGTTGACTTCCTGTTCGTGGATGCATTACTGATAATAGTAATAGAGCTAGCATTAACTTTATTTATTTTAAATTTCATTCTTATGACTTAATAACTTAAGCTACTTATCTTCGGCTAAAAGAAATGTTTCATCAATAAATTAGTGAAAAGGAACACTTAAGCAAATCTTAACCCTAATTAAAACATCTTTATTACACTATTTTTTATTTAGACTATATTATTATTTAGGAGTAGTTATTACCAAATTCCTACAACTTACGACTAATATTTTTCCGGCCCGGATTTGAGTTTACATCAAATACGCTACAAAACTTATAATCACAAGCTTAATAGTCATTTTTACGAGTGTAAGCTTAATACTCATTTTTACGAGTATATGCAAGGTGTTCGAATTCTGGTGATGAAGGACTTTTAATTTGAAGAGCACAAATATTAGCTTAATTCTATCGCTTTAATTTTTGTTTTATTATTTCTTTTAGGACAAAAAATTTCAAAATTATTGTATATTTTATTTTTGGTAACATATACCTCTATTCTTTAGATTTTGCTATATCGTGAAAAATAAAGTAAGCATTTTTTGTACTCTCTATTCTCATTAAAGAGAAAATGAATGATTTATAAAAAAGTGGTAATAAATAAAAAGAGAGAATAAATTATGCGATGAAATTAAAAGAGAGTTAAAATGCATTAATAAGAATGAAATAAAGTTTTTGATCATTGTCTTAAAATAAAAATGATGCAAATCAATTGACACGGATTAAAATGACAAATGGTGCAAATTAAGTGAGTCGAAAAGAGAGTATTGTTTAATAAAATCAAAGAGATAGAAAGAAAAGGCATTATCTAAATTAGCAAATTTTTACTAACATGGAACACTTGTAAGTTATAGGGAACTTGTGGAGTGTGTACAAAACACGCATCTTCTTTATAGCCGAATTTAATAGGAGTACATCCAAATAAGAATCATAATATCATATGACAACACAATGCATTTAAGTCATTCACTAGGTAAATGACTTATGATTGAATCTCATAACACATTTTGAGGGATTGTTTCCTCTCATTCCACCTCAAAAATCATCTACCTTATCTTAAAAATACTACAACAAATTATATTTTTTTTATTAATAAGTGTCTCATTTACTTTTTAAACACTATTTATTTAATTAGTACTTTTAATTTGTATTTTATTATTAATTTATAAATTAAAACATAATCAAATGAAAATTTGCTTTGATTCGTCTCAAAATAAAAATTCATATCAACTTAACATAATTCTTAATTATGCACAATTAAAGATATTAAGAATTAAACAAGTACATTAAATCAAATTCAAAAAGTAAATTAAACACTTGTAGCGAATAGGACAGAGTATTTCTAACTCATCAACAAAAAATTGAAAAACACTCCTATCCCAATTATACATATCAAAAGAAAAAAAATTCTAAAATAATACTCCCTCCGAACCAATTTAGTTGTCCCATTTTCTTATTTGGCAAAGTCTTTTTAGTTATCCCATTTCTATTTTTGTCATTTTTTTTTGCCTAAATATCCTTAGTTCACACAAGTAATTACGAATATACCCCCATATACCTTACTTACCCAACTACCCTTCACTATTTACCCTTTACTACTTACTCTTTTTAATGGACCCCACACCATTCTTAATAACCATGCCCAAGCAAATAGGACATCTAAATTGGTTCGGAGGAAATATAGCATATTCAAAATGACATAAATAATTACTTATTTTATATACGTACACATTGAAAATTTTCTCAAACCATTTATATAGAAAATGCCATATTAACCGTCCCTGATTAATTTTGTATATTTGCCAAAAATAATGTACCTCCTAAGTCCTAATCATAATTAATACTCCTAAATCTTTTTGTTAAATAAGAATTACCGATAATACAGTAAAATCTATTAAAATTAATCAAAAAACTATTTGAAAAAAGAAGACACAAACAGAAAAAAAAAAAAAAAAAAACAGCACAAAATTCAAAGAATACAAATACTATGAATTAAATTCTACCATCGATATCATTTATTGGTCCACTGTAAATACACAAAAACACAATTAGAATAATTATCAAAATTTGGCTCCAACACAAAGAACCCAAAATCAAAATTCAAAAAAATAAATAAATTTACCAATTAAATGCAATCTCTCAACTGTACATTCTCCTCATCTACCCATCTAAAAAATCACTTCCTCCTTATTTTATCTTTTTCCCCAATTTATTACACAAATAAAATCAAATTTTATCAAAGTAAATAGAATTATAAATCTACAACCAACCAATTAAAGAATTAGCACCAAACCCAGAACCAAATTTCTGATTTTGCTGATGATGATCATCATCTTCTATTCTTTTAAACAAATCATAGGGTTGCCATAAATGATCCAACGGACAAGGTTTATTTGCATCAAGTCTTACCCATGGCTTACCTTTACCACTCCAATGCAGTAAACTTACAGGTCCAGAATGTAAAGATCTACATGAACCTTTCACATTATCTCCCCCTAATCCATGTTGATTCCATCTATGATTAATTGGCTTTATTTTTCCACCAAAAACTAATAAAAATGGTGGTAAAGAACCCAATTCATAAATCCTCTGTTTTTTCTGTATTTCCATCCAATATTCAATCTTTTTCCTGTAATTTCCTTCTCTCCATTTCTTTAAATCCATTACCATTACACCCGTATTAAAATAACATGGTTTTCGGGTTCGGGCCGTGGACCCGGAATCCGACCCGAATGCCAATGATTTGAGTTCATGATTGGACCAAAAAGTGTTGGTGAAGTATACTGTGAAATTAGCATGACAATATTCCGGAGCTCCGATAATGTGAGATGATGAAAGAGTTGTATTCCATAGTTTATAGATATCATCAACTAATATAAGATCCGAATCGAGATAAATGACCCGTTTGA
The DNA here is from genome assembly GCF_026212465.1 of Amaranthus tricolor. NCBI lineage: Eukaryota > Viridiplantae > Streptophyta > Magnoliopsida > Caryophyllales > Amaranthaceae > Amaranthus > Amaranthus tricolor. Next base: position 31,289,338 of record NC_080054.1, on the reverse strand, counting down.
CACACGGGTCAAGTATATCACCCAAGTAGTTCCGGGCATAGTTTAATGGGTTTTCTAATGCGGTACGGATTGAAGATGAGATCAAATTTATGACTGTGTCTTCACGAAATATGTAGGCTTTGAAATTTAAGGAAGGAAAAGTGGATCTAACGAGTTGACTCAGAACTCGAGGTGATAGCGAGTCGAACTCAGCTGTGATGAAATGAAAGAATACATTTTCAGGACAAGATGAATGCTTCAAAACTGAATGGACGGCGGAGATTGAGCCACGCAAGTATTCAAAATCAAGAGTCATTGCCACGTGGATTAATGAAGGGTCACAAAGAGAAGATGGTGATAGAGTTGGAGTGCAGTCCATGCCGTTACGGTAGTCCGGCGCTTCAGAATAGCGAAGAAGATGGTGAAATTCCAATTTTACCCCTGAAGAAGAAGAAGAAGATCTTGTAAGAGATCTAATGCCAAGACAGAAGGGTGAGAAGAAAAGAAGTAAAACGACAGCGTTCCAAAGATGATGGATCGCCATTATTTTCTTCTTGAAGAGTTTCTTGCTATTCTGAAATAGTAATTAGTTTCTTTTTATTGCATTTGATATGATTGATAATGAAAGAAAAGGGTAATAAATTGGTTTAATAGGGAAGGAAAAGATGAAGAGAAGGATGGTGGATTACAGAAAGGATGAGAGAGATATGGTGTGTATTTATATATATATATATGGACATGGATGTGCAAAACAGAGGAAAAGGCAAGGAATAATACCAAGTCCAAAGCTGACCATGTTTGTAAGAAAATTAATAATCCATGTGAAAGTATAATACATGTTTGTAAGAAAATTAATAATAAAATAAAATATAAAAATTTGTAATTTAGTGATAAATTCAAAAATTTAATTATGCTATCTTAGCTATTTTTTTTGGCAAATAAAAGATTTTATTTCACTTACCAAGAAAAAAACAAAGAATAAACAAAACTGAAAGCTCACCCCTACTTATTTGCATCAGTATGGAAATGCAGCCCACCTTCTAAGAAGGATTTTCGCACCCTACTCTTCATATACATAAGAGAAAGGAGAGACCCAAGGCAATTAAAAAACAATAAGAATAACAACTAGAAATAACAATAATAATAACAATAATAATAACAATAACAATAAAAATAATAATAACAATAATAATAATAATAATAATAATAATAATAATAATAATAATAATAATAATAATAATAACAATAATAATAATAATAATAATAATAATAATAATAATAATAATAACAATAATAATAATAACAATAACAATAACAACAATAACAAAGCAGATAGTGAAAGCGTAAATGGCACATAAAATGTGTTGCTTGAGTTTATTTATCTTATATCTCCTGAAGTCCATGGAACTCATCGGCTTGAATCTTATCCCTATCCAACTGTGCAGACCCTCCAAACAGCGAGAGCTGAAAGGGCAATCAAAGAATAAATGATTAACGGATTCCACCGCAGCAGCACAAAGGGGACAAGAGTCATCAGAAGTTACTCCTAGCAGATGAAGTCTATCCTTGGTTTTTAGCTTGCTTTGAGCCGGTAACCAACAACAAAATTGAGCTTTCAGTATAAAGAGATTATTTCAGATCAAGAAGCGCCATTTAACCTTAGGAACATCCGCAAAATGATCAAAGTAAACTTTCTTAATTGAGTAAGAACTACAAAATATCCATTGCTTCAATAAATCTTTGATGTAGCAGAGTTTCTTCAAGGCCTAACTTGCTGTGACGGGAGCATTAAAGAGTTTCCAATTTCCACCCTTAGTGTATATACCATGGACCCACCTCACCCACGACGAATCCTTCATCACATAGATATGCCATGCAATTTTCACAATAGTTATCTGATTTCACAAAGACAAATCAGGAACACCAAAGCCCCCAACCTTCTTGGGCTTACAAATATCCTTCCAATTAACCGACCCAGGTTGAGGGTAGTCTAAAAGACCAAACCACAAAAAGGATCTACAAATTGAGTTGATGCTTTTAATTACTCGCTTTGGTAAGATAAAGATTTGACTCCAATAGGCGGTAATTCCCATTAAAACAGAATTAATAATTTGGAGACGAGCTGCATAAGATAAATGCTTAGATTGTCAACCCTTTATCTTATCCGTCATTTTATCAGCCGATTTCTCACAGCTAGCTTGGAAATCCTTTTAGAAGAGAGAGGAATACCCAAATATCGAAAGGGAAGGGATCCAGGTACAAAACCTGTAAGATCACAAATTTTAGCTTGGATATTAGAAGAGAATCCTGCAGTATAAACAACTGACTTAGAGGAATTAGCTTGTAACCAAGAAGTCCTACTAAACAAATGAATGCACTGATATAAGAGTCTAACAGAAGAAGTATCTCCCTTACAAAAAAGCATTAAGTCATCCACAAAGCAAAGATGCGTGAGTCTAAGCTTCCTACATCTGGGGTGAAAACCATAACTACCTTCCATACTCTTCAAGATGTGAGAACGATATTTCATACCAAGGACAAAAGGAAGGGAAGAGAGAGGATCACCTTGCCTTAAACCACGGTTTGCTTTAATGATGTTCAAAGGGCACCCATTAATCATTGAAACATAACTAGTCGAGAAGATACAAGCCATAATGATTCTGACAAAGTGATGGGGGAAATTCAAAGCAACTAACATTTCCTTCAAAAAAACCCAATCCATGGTATCATAGGCTTTGCACAAATCAATTTTCAACAGACAACTTGGAGCAGTACCCTTCCTCGAATACTGCTTCACTAAGTCCTGGCATAATAAAATATTTTGCATAATACTCCTACCTACTACAAAAGCTCCCTGAGCTTGATCAATGATACTACCTAAGACCAGTTTTAGCCTGGAGCAAATCAATTTAGCAATGCACTTATAAATGACGAGACAACATGAAATAGGGCGAAAATCACTTGGATGAGAAGGACACTGAGTTTTAGGATTAGTGTGATGGTAGTAGTATTCCAAGCCTTTAGCATTTTGCAAGAGCTAAAGAATTGAGAAATGGCCTGAATGATATCCTCTCCAACAACCTCCCATGACGCTTTATAAAATTTTCTATTAAAACCATCAAGTCCAGGAGACTTGTCATCCGGAATACTTCACATAGCAGCCTTAATCTCCTCCTTGGAAAAACATAGGTCAAGCAAACCCCGTTGATCATCAGATAAAATAGGACCAGAGCACACAATCTGAAAATTAATTGAAGATCTGACAGCAGGCTCCGGGCATAAAGGTTAGAATAAAACTTATATAATTCTTGATGAATCATAGAAGGATCAGTGATGTCAGCACCATTAACATATAAAAACAAAATTCTATTTATTCTATTCATATGTCTTATACTTTGATGGAAGAACTTCGTGTTATCATCACCAAAAGCAACCCAGTTCAGTTTAGCTTTCTGCCTTAAAGAAGACTCAAAATCAGACTGCAACCTCTTAAGATGGTGACTAAGCTCCTGTTCTTGAGAAGCCAGAATCACGTTAGAAGGTTGTGAATGCAACTGCTCTTGGACATCCAGAAGGTGAGTCTCAGCCTTTAGCATATCAATATGGAGTTGATCTCTACCAAACAACCTCTTTAAATCTTTCTTAAGCATCAATAATTTCTAATTCATTTGAAAACTAGTGCACCCCTCCGCTGGTCTATGCCAAACCGCTTTAACAACATAAAGGAACCCCTTCTTCGAGCACCAATAACTGAAGAAGCAAAACGAAATCTTTCCACATTGATGGATAGAGAAAGATACCAACATTGGGGAATGATTAAAGGCCACCTCAAGAAGAAAAGAAACAACAGAGTTAGGATAACTCCTCCCAAAGAGCATTACCAAGGACCTTATCTATCTTACTCATAAAACGTCTATGACCAGCCTGTTTATTATTCCAAGTGAAGAAACGCCCATTAAAAGGAAGATCATGAACATTACTGTAACACCCCGATATTTTCCCGATATATTAAATGATTTGCTAGTAATATTATTATTTTTATTATTATTATTCTTTTTAGAAAAAAAATATATTTCTTTTTATTATTTATTTTGTTAGTAGGTTAAATCATGAGACTTCAACTTTTAAGGCAATTAAAATCATTTTAAGTCCAAATCTTTTCCTAATCTATCTTTGATTTCAAAAAAAAAAAAAAAATATATAAAAATAAGGGAATATGAATGGTGGCCGGCCATGGGAAGTATTTTGGAAGATTGTAACTTCCATTTTTGGGTTAATGAATGATTATGGCAATAATCATCAATAAAATCTCATAAATTCCTTAATTTATTCTTTCTTTATTCTTTTTCCTTATTCCTTTTCCTTACTCCTTTTCATTTTCAAATTCATTTGCAAGTAAAGAAAAATACTCTCAAAATCCCTCTTATTCTCATGCCTAAGCCTTCTTGATTCATCAATTTGGTTCTTAAAATTTTGGTGTTGTTCTTGAGCAATTGTAAGTAATTCTTAACCTAGTTTTATTTTTAAGTTTTAATTTAAATTTCCATGATGTTTATGTGTGTTATTTTTATAGTTTGTGAGTTGTTCATGATTTAAAATTTCATGTGTGGAAGTATGATGTTTTTCTATCTAAATTTAATGTATGGTTTTAGGGTTTTAGATATGTTTACATGTGTAAGAAGAATTGTTTGATGAATGATTGAAAAAAATATATATATATATATATGTATATACATAAAAAAAAAAATGGTTGCTCATATAAAAAAAAATATATGTGGTGATGGAAATTTATTTTTATTTTTATTGATAAATAGTGGAGATTTATAATGTTGGTAGAGAAATATACATGTATATGTGTGGTGTGTTTGTGTGTGTAAATTGGTGTAAAAAGAATTTTATTTTTGAGAAAAATATAAATAATTAATTAAAATTTATTTTTTTGGATGTGATCATGGAAATTATGTAAATTTTATTGTTTAGATTTATTAGGGAATAAAGCATTGAAATTTATATTTTTGTGATAAAAAAATGAAATCCCGTAGGTTTTGAAAATAGTGGAAAAATTGTGTTTTTGGAGCATTTTTGGCTTTGAAATTAAGTTAAAAATATTTATACTATGTTATAAATTATGAAAATTGGTAACCGGGGGTTTTGACGCCTTCCGGACGCATCGGTGAAGTCGGATTTTCAGTTTGACAGTCTTAAGATGAGTTTCTGGACAGATTGTATAGGCTGTCCAGTTTTGTGTTTATACCATGTTATAGTATGTGATGGATGTTCATGTTGTGTGTAGCATTCTAGGTATGGATGTGATTGTATATGTGTGTTGTGTATGATTTGAGGAAAATGTGTATGTGTGCTTATTTCCCGAATACGATTGAACCTTGTAGGAAGTCGATTCGTGACCGGGAATTGATTAAGACGCTTGCGAGTTGGTTATCTTGCTTAAGGTATGTACACGCAGCGTGGTTCGCTTTAGTCCGATGTATCATGTATTAATGATACCCGAAAGTAAGGCATGGGTATATAGAACGAATAATGTTATCGTTCAAATCAATAATTTTATACATTGTTATGATAAGTAGAGGTAGTATGTCCTCACTAACTTAAAAGTGGACGTAGTATGACGTCAATCTTTATATATTGTTTTGATAAATGGAGGTAGTATGACCTCACTAACTTAAAAAGTGGACGTAGTATGACGTCAATTGGTGGAAAAGAATTACTCGCGGTATATGAGGGCATTATGAGCCACCGCGGGGGTATGCATACTTAACTATAGACACCGAAGTAAGGCGAGTGTCTATGGTAGAGGCTTGCTTAGGGGTTAGCTCCCCCTAATGTATTGTCTCACTTATGGAGTTTGGAGTGTACCGGCAGTATGGCTGGATAGTACAGCAGTATGGCTGACTAACTTTTACCTGAAAATAAATATTCTTAATAAGCATGATCGAAGCGTACGGTTCTGTGATTTGTTAGCTAATTAATTAAAACTTTCTCTTGTGTTATTATTTATTTGTATGCGACGTTCGCTGACGTGTGCTTTTGGTCTTAACGACCCTGCGATGATGTTGTGTCCTATCTGGGCAATGACTAGCAGTAAGTTAAGTTGCAGGTCTGGGGAGTGAGGATTGTCCCTTGAAGAAATAAATTATTAGGGTAGAAAAGTCTTAATAATATCTTCAAAATTTAGTTTAAAGAACATTTGGTTTTTATGAGGCGACTTTCGTTCTCAAGTTGTAATAAGTGGATTTAACTTTTCGTTCTTATCCGCTGCTAAGAATTTCTTATTATCTAGTAGATCTTAATAACGCTAATAGAACTCGATCCGCACGTTTTCCTTAACTTCAAAACCGTTTTAAACTGTTTTCTAACATCCCGGTTTGACTCGGATTATAGTTGTCTCGTTTTAAAAGGTCATTTTCTCTTTTCGTACGACCCGAGTTATTCTGAGATGTTACAACTGGTATCAGAGCGGGAGTTTTATTTAGTGTTATTTATCTATATCGATAGACTAACGTTAAAAAAAAAAAAAAAATTTTAATTTGATTAACGAGAGTAAAAGGGGTAGACAATAAGGGGATATGATGTGTTATGCTTTGTGTCTTTAAGCATGATGTCATGGATAACTTGATGTGTGTATGATAGCATTTCTGTGTCTATATCTCTGATGTTTTGAATTATCTATCTTTGTCTGATCTTAGAAATTGATTGCCTTGTTTTCTTTCCTTGTGAGTCAGGAAGTTCGATTATTATTTTTTCTCTCATGGATAAAGGAAAAAGACCGGCCGATGAAGGAATTAATACCCGAGAGGAACCCTGGAGAGTTTTAGATAATGCCCCAGCTTGGGCAGAAATAGAGGTTCAGGGAATTTGGGATAGAAAAGAGGGAGAAAGTGATTTGGATTACACCCGACGAATGGAAATGATCTACAAAAAGTCCAAACAGGTGTATGAAAGAATAATGGAAAAGGAAACGAATACATTGATGGGGATGATAGACGAGTTTCACCTAGAGCTTGACAGGAGGGTAAGAGCAGTGCAAACTGAGGGTCGGGACGGAGTTGACGTTCCAGAGTCTAGTGGGGCAAGGAGAGATAATAATGAGGAGGATGTTCACATAGTAGACCCAGACTCAATGCCGTTTATAATCTTCGAGGGGTTGGATTTTGAGAGGGATCCAGAGGAGGATCCAGAGGAGGATCCAGAAGAGGATCCAGAAGAGGACCCGGAGGAGGAGGACCCCGATGAGGACCCAGAAGAGGAATTTGAGGAGGATTTCGAAGGAAATTTTGATGCGGAGCAGGAAGAATTTATGGAGGAAGATCCTTTAGGAGTGGTAGAAGATCCTGATGAGGGGGAATTAGCTTATAGAGATGGAATGATGAGTGATGATGATAGTGAGCATATTATTTTAGGGGGTTGGCCGGTGAGGCGAGAGGATCTTATGAGCGAGGAGGAGAGTGAAATCATGATGTGGGAAGAGGAACCACCCGAACCAATAATAGTAGAGCTTTCTGATTCTGAAGAGCGACTTTCTATGAGTGATTCTTATCTGTGGGAACCCCTTCTGATTCCGATAGCGCGTCTAGCGATGACTCTGATGATGCTGATTTTGACCCTGATCAATACATGGAGGATCGGGACCGCATGGATGCGTCACCTTTATGTGCCTGATTGTTTTTACTTTATTTTGATGATGCATGTGATTGAGTTCGTATGTCTAGTTCATTAGTAGAATAAATTGCGAACAATTTTGTTGATTGGATGATTTGGTTGTTTATCACGAACTTTTGTAGTTTTGAACAATGACTATGTGGGAATTTATACCCAAGTATTCTTTCTAGATTGGAAGTATATGGTTTATTTGTTTTGAATTTGAATCCTGTTTTATTCCGAGATTTTATAAGATAAACATTTGAAAGTAGAATCGATTCAGTGTGATGTTTATGAAAAAAAATAAATAAATAAATAAAAAAAAAATAAAATAAAATAAAATAAAGAATAAATCCGATTATAGACTTATTGTTCAATCTTTTTACCTTTAGGGCTACTACCTTGTATATTTTAGAGTAATAACAGAATGAGTTTTTCCTTAAACCTCAAACGCTATAGAAATGTAATTACACACCTTGTTTGAACCTGATGCAGTATACCTGCCATCATGCCACCCTTTTTGAAAAGGTCCGTGCCAAGAGGAAACTCTGATCGCGTGCTTCGAAACCTAGTCAAGGCCCTAGCTGGTGCAAGGAATCCGAGACCGAAATCCTTGGAGGAAAAAGCTTCGTCAATTAGTAAGAGAATAGCCCAGAGTAAACCCTCGACTTATAGTGGAAAAGGTGAACCTTCTATGTTGGAAAACTGGCTGAGAGAATTTGACAAGCTTTTTAGTGTGGTGAGATGTCCTGCTGAGCTCATGGTTGACCAAGCCGCGTTTTTCCTAGTGGAAGACGCTGACTATTGGTGGACACATAGTAAGATGAGGTTGATGTCAGAAAACAACGGTGACTTAAGCTGGGAAGGATTTAAGGGGGCGTTAAGGGACCAATTTTATCCGCCTCATGTTAGGAAGGACAAATCAAATGAGTTTGCTAGGTTCGAAATGGGAAACCTAACGGTAGATGAATATTATCAGAAATTTATGGAATACTTGAAGTTTTGCCCTGACGATGTCCCAACTGAGGGAAAGAAAATACAGCGTTTTGAGTTAGGTCTATCGTATGAGATCCAAAAACACATTGAGACTGATAGATATGATACGTTAGACCAGCTATATAAAAGAGCTGCGCAGATTGGGAATGTTATCAGGAAGGAAAAAGAGAAGTTGGGCCATAGCGGAGAAAAGAGAAAAGAACCCGTGTTTCAGAATGATACGAATGCGAGTAATCAGGTCCAAAATCAATTTAAGAAGCACAAACCGTATGGGGGCTTTCAGGAGAAAGGTTTCCATTCTGGTCAAAACATCAAGAATGGGGGAAGTTCGAGACTAGAGGCTAGAATGCAGAAGCCTTTGTATGATCGTAATGGGAAAGAGAGAATCTTCAACTGTAGGAGATGCCAAAGGAACCACCCAGGAAGGGACTGCCGGGGTGCGTTAGTGGACTGTTCTTACTGTGGTAAGCCGGGCCATAGATTATACGAGTGTTATACTCGCATAGGGCAACAAGAGTTGCAAGGGAGAAATCCTAGAGGTTTCCAACAACAAAGAATCACTAACGGACGGAGTAGTAATGATGCTGGTAGGGGATATCACAATGGTGGAAGTTTTGGCCGAAACTTGGGAGGTGCCCCAAACCCAAGGTTTTCGGGGAATAACTCCGGTGTTCAGCAACGACCGGGAAATGCTAGAAACGAGAATTTCTTTTCAAGCCAACGTGGGAATCAAGGAGGTGTTACTACTTCTACCCAGAACGACGGCAGGCTTTCAGCAGTTAACTCGAGGGAGGCAGCGCAGGCGTCGGATGTGGTCATAGGTACGTTCTGTATTAATGAAAAATCCGTTAAAGTACTGTTTGATTCTGGTGCATCATGCTCGTTTGTTTCAAAGTCTAGAGTTAAGGACTTAGAATTGGAAAACCCCGAGGAAACATCTTTTTCAGTCTCTACTCCTTCCGGGGAGATATTTCATTGTAATACGTTGTTCCGTGAAGTGCCGGTTAAGATAGGGAAAGTAAAATTTCCAAGTAATTTATTTTCTCTAGAAATGGATGACTTAAATGTAATACTTGGGATGGATTGGCTAAGTAGATATAAAGCGATAATAGATTGTGAAGAACAGTCAGTGACCTTAAGTGGACCTAGGGGGGAGAAGGTTAAGTATAGGAGTCTTCCTAAGGGACCGAGGATAAAGATCGTATCATCATTAAAGGTCAAGAAGTTAATCAAGCAAGGGCAACCGTGGTTTCTGTGTAGTATAAGTAAAGTAGGGGAGCGGGAGTTGCAGCTTGAGAACATTCCAGTGGTCTGTGATTTTAGAGATGTTTTTCCAGAAGAACTTCCTGGTATGCCGCCAAGAAGGGACGTGGATTTCTCGATTGATTTAATCCCTGGGACAGGACCAATTTCAAAAGCTCCTTACCGAATGGCCCCAAGGGAGATGGAAGAATTGAAAATCCAGTTGGAGGAGTTGTTAGAGAAGGGTTATATAAGACCCAGTGTGTCGCCTTGGGGAGCCCCAGTGTTGTTTGTAAGGAAAAAGGACGGAACGATGCGTCTCTGTATTGATTACAGAGAACTTAATAAGGTCACTGTTAAGAATAAGTACCCGTTACCACGGATCGATGATCTTTTTGATCAGTTGCAAGGGGCAGGAGTCTTTTCCAAGATTGATCTGCGGTCAGGGTACCATCAGTTACGTATCAAGGAGGAGGATATTAGTAAATCAGCTTTTAGAACCAGATACGGACACTTCGAGTTTACCGTGATGCCTTTTGGGTTGACCAATGCACCCGCAGCATTTATGGGGTTGATGAATCGGGTTTTTAACGCGTACCTCGATAAGTGTGTGGTGGTGTTCATTGATGATATTTTGGTATATTCCAAGAGCCAAGAAGAACATCAAGAACATTTAAGGATGGTCTTGCAGATTCTGCGAGAGAATCAGTTGTATGCTAAGTTTTCGAAGTGTGAATTTTGGTTAGAGCAAGTGGCTTTTCTGGGTCACATTGTTTCTAAGGAAGGAATTTCTGTTGATCCAGCAAAAGTAGCAGCTGTTCGGGATTGGTCTACACCTCGGAATGTTACAGATATCCGGAGTTTCTTGGGATTAGCAGGATACTATCGTCGTTTTGTGAAGGACTTTTCTCGCATCGCTCGTCCATTAACAGCCTTGATGAAGAAAGAAAAGAAGTTCGAATGGACTGAGGAGTGTGAGAAGGCATTTCAGTTGTTGAAGGAGAAGTTAACTACAGCCCCTGTGTTGACCTTACCTGATCCATCCTTGGAATACTCTGTCTATAGTGACGCTTCCAAACATGGATTAGGTTGTGTTTTAATGCAAGATAGAAGGGTGGTGGCGTATGCTTCACGTCAATTAAGGACTCATGAGGTGAATTATCCAACACATGACTTGGAGTTAGCTGCTGTGGTTTTCGCATTGAAAATCTGGCGACATTACCTTTATGGTGTCAAATGCAAGGTCTTTACGGATCATAAAAGTTTGCAATTTTTGTTCACTCAATCCGAGTTGAATTTGCGCCAACGACGTTGGTTAGAACTTATCAGTGATTATGATTTAGAGATTTCATATCACGAAGGCCGTGCGAATGTAGTCGCTGATGCTTTGAGTAGGAAATCGAGGCATTCCGTCTCAGCGTTAATAACCTCTGAGGAGTTGTGTAAGGAGTTTGGGAGAATGAACTTGGAGATAATCCAACAAGGGGAATTGGAAGCCAGGTTGAGTGCCTTGTCTATTCAACCTACCTTTTTCGAAGAGATTATGGCTAAGCAACTGGAAGACCCAAAGTTTATAAAACTTCGGGAGCAGATCAGTGAAGGGAAAGCTGAAGGTTTTACAATTCATGAGGACGGTAGTCTTCGTTTTAAGGGACGATGGTGTGTGCCGGATGGGTGTGACTCGTTGAAGGAAAAATTGTTGAACGAAGCTCATTATTCTAGATACTCGGTTCATCCTGGTGGAGATAAGATGTATCAGGATTTAAAATGCATGTTTTGGTGGTCTGGTATGAAAAAGAATATTGCTGAATTTGTTTCCAAGTGTTTAACGTGTCAAAAGGTTAAGAGTGAACATCGAAGACCAGCTGGGTTACTGCAACCTCTAGAAGTCCCGGTCTGGAAGTGGGATGACATATCTATGGATTTCGTGTTAGGGTTGCCACGAACTAAGACTGGTAATGATACTCTTTGGGTTATCGTGGATAGGCTTACTAAGTCTGCAAGGTTTATTCCGATGAACTGTAAGTGGGATATGGAACAACTTGCTCGTGCCTATATTCGATACGTTGTTCGATATCACGGAATACCTCGTACTATTATCTCTGATCGTGATACTCGATACTTGTCACATTTTTGGAAATCATTACAGTAGGCTTTGGGAACCACTCTTCTTCATAGCACGTCTTTTCACCCTATGACGGATGGTCAGACTGAACGTGTCAATCAGATATTAGAAGACATGTTGAGAGCAATAGCCATGGAATGGCAAGGTTCATGGGATGAACATTTGGATTTAGTGGAATTCTCTTATAATAACAGTTATCAGGCAATGATTCAAATGGCTCCGTTTGAAGCACTGTATGGTCGTAAGTGCCGTAGTCCTGTATGTTGGGATGATTTTACTGAATCCGTCACCTTAGGACCTGATATGCTTGTGCAAATGACAGAGAAAGTAAAGTTGATTCGCGATAAAATGAAGGCAGCCCAGGATAGACAAAAATCGTACGCCGATCTCCGACGTCGGCCTGATGAGTACGAAGTGGGCGACAAAGTTTTACTCCGTGTGTCTCCGATGAGAGGTGTGGTTCGTTTTGGTGCTCGTGGGAAGTTGAGCCCGCGTTTCATTGGCCCCTATGATATTGTGGAACGGATTGGGAAGTTAGCTTACCGGTTGGCGTTACCTAATGCGTTGGGTAAGGTTCATGACGTTTTTCATATCTCCCAGTTAAAACGTTATGTTGCGGCTTCTTCGCATGTCTTAGACCCAGAACCGTTAGAACTTGATGAAAGCCTCACCTATGAAGAGCAACCTGTTCAGATTTTAGATAGAAAGGTTCGCAGTACTCGGCGAAAGGATGTTGCAATGGTTAAGGTTTTATGGTCCAATCATCGGTCACAAGAGGCAACTTGGGAAACAGAAGCGTTAATGCGAGAGAGGTATCCGCATCTTTTTCCTCAGGTTAGTAAGTTACGGGGACGTAACTTTTTAAGGGGGTAGGAAGCGGTTGGATTTTGCGCGCTTTGAGTTACTTTGATCTATTTCTTTTGTTGTGTGCTTGTTTTATCGTTTTTTTTTTTGTGTGATTGTGTGTGTTTTGTGTTTGATGGGTGCGTGTTTTGTGTTTGTACGTTGAGGTTTTGGGGTCAAAACCTTTTTAAGGGGGGTAGTCTGTAACACCCCGATATTTTCCCGATATATTAAATGATTTGCTAGTAATATTATTATTTTTATTATTATTATTCTTTTTAGAAAAAAAATATATTTCTTTTTATTATTTATTTTGTTAGTAGGTTAAATCATGAGACTTCAACTTTTAAGGCAATTAAAATCATTTTAAGTCCAAATCTTTTCCTAATCTATCTTTGATTTCAAAAAAAAAAAAATATATATATATAAAAATAAGGGAATATGAATGGTGGCCGGCCATGGGAAGTATTTTGGAAGATTGTAACTTCCATTTTTGGGTTAATGAATGATTATGGCAATAATCATCAATAAAATCTCATAAATTCCTTAATTTATTCTTTCTTTATTCTTTTTCCTTATTCCTTTTCCTTACTCCTTTTCATTTTCAAATTCATTTGCAAGTAAAGAAAAATACTCTCAAAATCCCTCTTATTCTCATGCCTAAGCCTTCTTGATTCATCAATTTGGTTCTTAAAATTTTGGTGTTGTTCTTGAGCAATTGTAAGTAATTCTTAACCTAGTTTTATTTTTAAGTTTTAATTTAAATTTCCATGATGTTTATGTGTGTTATTTTTATAGTTTGTGAGTTGTTCATGATTTAAAATTTCATGTGTGGAAGTATGATGTTTTTCTATCTAAATTTAATGTATGGTTTTAGGGTTTTAGATATGTTTACATGTGTAAGAAGAATTGTTTGATGAATGATTGAAAAAAATATATATATATATATATGTATATACATAAAAAAAAAAATGGTTGCTCATATAAAAAAAAATATATGTGGTGATGGAAATTTATTTTTATTTTTATTGATAAATAGTGGAGATTTATAATGTTGGTAGAGAAATATACATGTATATGTGTGGTGTGTTTGTGTGTGTAAATTGGTGTAAAAAGAATTTTATTTTTGAGAAAAATATAAATAATTAATTAAAATTTATTTTTTTGGATGTGATCATGGAAATTATGTAAATTTTATTGTTTAGATTTATTAGGGAATAAAGCATTGAAATTTATATTTTTGTGATAAAAAAATGAAATCCCGTAGGTTTTGAAAATAGTGGAAAAATTGTGTTTTTGGAGCATTTTTGGCTTTGAAATTAAGTTAAAAATATTTATACTATGTTATAAATTATGAAAATTGGTAACCGGGGGTTTTGACGCCTTCCGGACGCATCGGTGAAGTCGGATTTTCAGTTTGACAGTCTTAAGATGAGTTTCTGGACAGATTGTATAGGCTGTCCAGTTTTGTGTTTATACCATGTTATAGTATGTGATGGATGTTCATGTTGTGTGTAGCATTCTAGGTATGGATGTGATTGTATATGTGTGTTGTGTATGATTTGAGGAAAATGTGTATGTGTGCTTATTTCCCGAATACGATTGAACCTTGTAGGAAGTCGATTCGTGACCGGGAATTGATTAAGACGCTTGCGAGTTGGTTATCTTGCTTAAGGTATGTACACGCAGCGTGGTTCGCTTTAGTCCGATGTATCATGTATTAATGATACCCGAAAGTAAGGCATGGGTATATAGAACGAATAATGTTATCGTTCAAATCAATAATTTTATACATTGTTATGATAAGTAGAGGTAGTATGTCCTCACTAACTTAAAAGTGGACGTAGTATGACGTCAATCTTTATATATTGTTTTGATAAATGGAGGTAGTATGACCTCACTAACTTAAAAAGTGGACGTAGTATGACGTCAATTGGTGGAAAAGAATTACTCGCGGTATATGAGGGCATTATGAGCCACCGCGGGGGTATGCATACTTAACTATAGACACCGAAGTAAGGCGAGTGTCTATGGTAGAGGCTTGCTTAGGGGTTAGCTCCCCCTAATGTATTGTCTCACTTATGGAGTTTGGAGTGTACCGGCAGTATGGCTGGATAGTACAGCAGTATGGCTGACTAACTTTTACCTGAAAATAAATATTCTTAATAAGCATGATCGAAGCGTACGGTTCTGTGATTTGTTAGCTAATTAATTAAAACTTTCTCTTGTGTTATTATTTATTTGTATGCGACGTTCGCTGACGTGTGCTTTTGGTCTTAACGACCCTGCGATGATGTTGTGTCCTATCTGGGCAATGACTAGCAGTAAGTTAAGTTGCAGGTCTGGGGAGTGAGGATTGTCCCTTGAAGAAATAAATTATTAGGGTAGAAAAGTCTTAATAATATCTTCAAAATTTAGTTTAAAGAACATTTGGTTTTTATGAGGCGACTTTCGTTCTCAAGTTGTAATAAGTGGATTTAACTTTTCGTTCTTATCCGCTGCTAAGAATTTCTTATTATCTAGTAGATCTTAATAACGCTAATAGAACTCGATCCGCACGTTTTCCTTAACTTCAAAACCGTTTTAAACTGTTTTCTAACATCCCGGTTTGACTCGGATTATAGTTGTCTCGTTTTAAAAGGTCATTTTCTCTTTTCGTACGACCCGAGTTATTCTGAGATGTTACAATTACACCATGCCATATAGTCCCTAAGAGGTTGAATTTCATGAAGACGAACTGGTAACCCCAACTGTTCATCAAAATTCGCAATACAATTAAAATCCCCCAGAATAATCCATGGAGAAGAAATAGAGTTGCTGATAGTTTGTAAGTCCTGGAACAAAGATAATCTTCCATGCCGCTCTAAGGACCTATAAACAATACAACAGTTGAAAAAACCACCAGATCTCAACCTACAACCAACATGGAGAATCTAACTACTACAAAAAAGATTGTCCACATCAACATCCTCACTCTTCCATCCCACAATAATCCGATCACCTTCATGCTAAGTGAGATTTGTTGTAATACACCAATTAGGAAATAACCTAAGATAAAGAGCTCATAATCCTTTCCTCTTTACCTTTGTTTCAAGGAGACCAACAAGGCTAATATTATGCAATGAAAGAAACCGAGCAACCTCAAATTGTTTATTCACCTTGTTGAGCCCCCTAACATTCCAAGCACACACGTTAATCATTGTCATGGATGGGGTCAGCCCCCAACGCTATTATTGATTTCCCATAAATGTCATGCTCCTTAGAATTATTTTCTAAGGCCTTAAAACCATTCCCAATAGGGACAGACACAATGTCCTTGGCACTCTCCAAGACTGGATGATCATCACTAGCAAGGGGCGCAACAGCAACCTATAACACAGAAGAATTTTGAGCCACGGACGTAGGTTCATTGGCCACCTATTTAAAGGTTTTTTTATAGGGACGGAAGCCATCAGTATCCACCTTCAGATTCTTTACAGGCCGAGGTTGTCCCTGTCTGCAATCCGCCACTATATGGCCAAATAGGGAACACTTACTATACCAAGTTGAGAGACCAATTCATCATGTTCATTTGAGAAAAATAACTCCTTTGGAAAACCCTCATTAACATTCATCTCAACTAAGACCCTAGCATACATCAATATAGTCTTAGTAATAGTAGCATTATCAATCCTGAGGACATTACCTAAATACGCCACAATATTTTTCAAAACAAAGTCTGACCAGTACACAACATCCAATTTCAGCAACTTGACCTATACAAGAACAGTGGTAAGGCTGGACCTCTCATATGAAATGTTAGGGACCCAGGGTTTAACAATGAATGGTTTCTTGTCAAAAAGAATGCCATTCATATTGCAAGTCTTCTCTTGGTCATCCTTAGAGGTAAAACGCACCAAAAAAACCCCACGTTTCACCATACCTTTCCTATCAATCTCCTGATCCTTCCATATTCTCTTAACAAAACCCTCAACAACATGAAGGGGGGATCAGCACTAGTGATATAGCACACAACAGGACTTTCCCAAAATTTAATTTTATCGGCCACATCTGACCTAGAAACCTTAGAAATTTTGCGGGATTAGAGGGGTTTACCTAAACCAGATGCCACCGGAGAGATCGCAACTGCCTTGTAGGTATTCGGAACTGAACTGTCCGGCTTCCCTTACAATATTGAAACCCAGCTAAGTCCCACCGCCTGTTGTGCTGAAGAATGAAGCAATGGAGTTTGAACACCCAAATCTACACAACCTGGAAGCTGGACCAAAGACTTATAAGAGTATCGCTCCACAGATGAACGTGAATCACGGGAGGAACAACCCGATGACGGTTTTCTCGGCACCACCTTCACCTTTGCCGGTCTTCCTCTCCTGCCCATGGCGGGAATCCAGTGAGATTCAGAGAGGAGAAGTCGCGCAAGGAAATCGCCAGTGAGAGAAAACTTTTTGGTTTGAGCAAAACTTATGGGGACAAGTTAGTTGTGTTAGCTGATTTTCTATTCATAATTCAAGGTTAAATTACATTCAGTTTATCACGCGTTCGTTCTTTATATTCTTCTTGTTTAATTTTTGCACAATTTTTAAAATAAGTTTTGAGTCTTACTATTTAAACACATCATAAAAATTATTAAAAATATATGATAAAATGTATTTCATATTAAGAAGAATCTAAGAGATCTTATATGAATATACTTTAACTTTCATATATTTAAATTAATTTATATATTTATTGAAAAAAAAGGTCTCAAAACTCAAAAGCCTTAATTAACAAGATTCTAATAGTAAATATTGTCTTCTTTCCAAAAAAAAAAAAAATAGAGTAGTAAATATTGTCTTGGTAAATTACTTTTGTGGAGTAAATGAATGTGTAAATGGAATTTTACAAATGCGGTATAATTAAGACAAGTAAATTTAATAATTGAAGTTATGGTCTTAAATTAACTATAGAAACGCGGTTTTGAATTTAGTAAATTGAGTTAGAGTCGGACAGAAATTGTGATGACTGATGATTGATGAAGGTTAGGTTTAAGTAACATACTCAAATAATACAAGTACACACGTATTAGAAATTAGGCTTAGCAATATTTGGTAGGCTCGTATTCGGACATTTGGCGCGTACCATATTGAACGTTTATTATATTGTTAAATTTATATTTTTATGCAATTTAATTTATTGATTTGATTATTACTTTTTCCGTTTCTTTGTTTGTACAGTTTAATTTTTCACGTATTTCAAAGTAAATTTTGAGTTTCAATATTTCATAAAACGCATAATAAAAAATTGTAAAAATTATATATTAAAATTCTTTGCATCAAGACGAATCTAATTAGATCTCACATTAATATATTTTATCTCAAATGTATATTCAAAAATCAAATTTAAGTTTCTCTCTCATAAGATGGAAAAATTTAAAGTGAACAAACAAAAAAGAAGGGAAGGGAGTATTATTTTGGAGTCCTCCGTTTAAAGACTTGACTATTATTATCCTTCTAGTAATCTTCTATACTATCGTTTCAAAGTAAAATCTTAATTAATTTGCTTTGAACGAATTTACTCTGTGTTCCAATGTTGTTTATTTATTCAAATGAATACTTTTTCAAGAGTACAAATATTATTTATTTAAAAGTTGATATGGTTATTAAATTATATATTTTATTGTGTATTAATTCAATGAACATACATAGAAAATTACAAATCAGTCACGAGTCACTCTTACTCCTATGTCCCAAACAAGGAGTAGTATTTAGTCACATTTCTATATAAAATGATAGGTTTTTTTACTTAAATTATGTTAAATAAATTGGACAAAGAAGTATTTGGCAAAAGGTTTGTTTCGGTAATGTTTAAGCGTCGTTTGTCATGGATTATGTGCAAGGATTCGCATATATAGTAGGTGAAAATTAGCATCTTCCAACCAAAAATGGCCAATTAATTGCTAAGCAACTATCAGAATAGATTATTCATATATATACGTTCCTTTAATAATGCCAGAAAGAAGATGAACAATCTGCAATATGTATTTTTAAACATATCTTATATAAGATCATCTTACCATAGAGTATCAGACATTCTCATGTTATTAATCAATTTGTATGTTTGATCACTTTAAAATTATAAGTGATCATTTTAAAACACTAAATATGCATTGAATCGTCCAATAAAAATGACCGTTAGATGCTACAACAAAATTAACCTTTCGCGACATAAATATCACTGAATTATTGGTTTTTATTTTAAGTTTCAATATAAAGTGATTTTGTGACATTTTATTTAATTAATGACATGTTTAATTGTTACTATTGTCTATAGTGACTTGTATAATCATTAGATTTATGTCGTGAAAAGCTTTAGTATGATTTTTTATCATGCTATGAAAGGGTCTAATAAATGTCATTTAATCCATAATATATACCATTAAGAATTTAAAATAGTGATATTTAAATTAAATGTCACTAAATATATTAAACTAAAAGTATAGTATATTGTAGTGAGACTATCTCATTTGACAGATTTATGTATTTTACAAAGGGACTTAAATTTGTGATAGTTCTTTGTCAGACCCTAAAAGTTAACAACTAACAAAGGCCTTCCTAAATCCTAGCTATTTATACTACACCAATATTCAAATTAAAACGATCAAACTTGGCATGTTATAATCATCTTATTTGAATTTATTTAGAGAAAAGTGCAAGAAAATACCTAATAATTTTTTTAAAAAAAGTACCTAATAAAAAATGTTTATCAAAAAATACCTAACAAAATTTTTTCTTTTCTTAAGAGTACCAATTAAAGTTTTCCTTCAATTGACCATCAAATATAACAGTTGACTGGTCAAAATCGAAAATTCTTCCTCATTTTCAATTTCTTTTTCAATTCAATTTCCTCGCTATTTTGTTTCTCTACTTTTTACTCAAAATTGGAATTAAATTTGAAAATAAATTGAAGATGAAGAAGAACAATTTTTCATTTTGACTAGTCAACCGTTATATTTAATGGTCAACTAAAGGAAAACGTTACTTGATACTCTTTGGAAAAGAAAAAATTTTGTTAGGTTTTTTTTAGTAAAATTTTTTTTTATTTGGTACTTTTTAAATTTTTTTTTTATTAAGTACTTTTTAACAATTTTTCCATATCGATGAAAAGAATTACATTTAAAATAAATCTAAATATTGTTTTTGAGATACTTTCTAGAATTTTAATTATTATTCTATGTCATATTGTTATGACACGAGTTAACACCTGAAGATTTTGGAAAATTTGAAATACCTAAGCTAAAAAAAAAATTAATTAAATAAACTAAGAATCAAACTATTTCCAAAAATAAGCGTGAAAATTTCAAATATATAGTATGGAGCTATTCGCAGTTACTAACTGCGAACAACCATAAAAGACAAAATAGTTGTTCGCTGTTAGTAACTGCGAACAGCTAATTTGTCTTTTATGGCTGTTCGCAGTTAGTAACTGCGAACAGTTATTTAATATTTTTTTTCCTTTATTTTTGAGTTGTTTGTTTTATTTGCACTAGAGACATTAGAATAGGTAATTACAGGTCGATGTATCTTTAAGGCGGCATTATTCATCGCCAAAACTCCGATCATTCATAACTCAAAGCTTAGAGGCATTGATAAAGTAATTAAACATATATATACAATAAAATATGTACAAATGTTTGAAATATACAACTCAATTAATATATATATATATATATATATATATATATATATATATATATATATATATATATATATATATATATATATATATATATATATATATATATATATATATATATATATATATATATATACATATATATATATATATACATATATATATATATACATATATATATATATATATACATATATATATATATATATATATATATATATATATATATATACATATATATATATATATACATATATATATATATATATATATATATATATATATATATATATATATATATATATATATATACATACATATATATATATATACATATATATATATATATATATATATATATATATATATATATATATACATATGTATATATATATATATATATACATATATATATATATATACATATATATATATATATACATATATATATATATATATATATATATATATATATATATACATATATACATATATATATATATATATATATATATATATATATATATATATATATATATATATATATATATATATATATATACACACATAGTCGATCCAAATACACAAAAGTTAAACGTTGACGCTCACGACCCTCATCTACCCTATCTAACTGAGTTGGTCTCCTTTGCCTCCTATGATAGTAAAAGGCGTTCGGGTGTCACTCTGGTAGTGGAGGGGACTGGTACTGTGATGGCCCAACCTCCGAGGTCCCTGCAGCGTCAACGGGGTATGAATGATCCATCTCCTCCAAATGGTAGTCATAAGCAGGAGATGAGACGTGCATATGGGCGGTAGTCGGTGAGGACTCTGCAGCGACTTCCGGTATGAAGTGCTGGAACTGCGAGCCGACGAGCATGCCATGCGCAATCTCCCTCACCGGCTCTTCGTGGCTATACCGTATCACATCTGTCGCACCTTGTGCCTGCAATTAATATTTAGTTAATGTAACATTATATTATTTAATTGGCAACTTAATCATATAAATGCAAATGAAGACTTACAAATTGGGTCATCGTAGGCGCAGCAGGTGCGTAATGTGCTGTTGCGAAGATGGCACGTGGTGTCATCCATCGGCGCGTGATGGAGAGGAACCACGACATGTAGTCTAGTGTAGTAGGTGCGCCATGAACATCGATTGGCGCACCTTGTGCCAGCAGCTCAAGTCTACCATCCCAACGAGTGATGTGACGCCAGTTGATCTCCATCCAGTTTGCCGCAGCCTGATTTTTGCGCGAGATTAGGTGTAGCTGGGGTTCAGTGTCACAAGCCGATGGAATGCCCTGTACCAACCCATATTGGCGCATTACGCGCTCTGGTAGATGTACTTCGACAGTGTCGAAGCATATGAGTGGCACAGAAGCCCTCCACGCCCCTAATTGAATCCCCGAGTCTGGTACAGCTGCGTAGGCTTCCGCAGGGTATTGGTCCCACAAAAACTAAAATACATGTTATGAAAATGTAAGTGATATGTTAATTAAATTGTACTAATGTTAATGAGTACTGAAAATTCGTATGCAACGAGGTGAAAGTCGTATAACCTCGATAGCTCTAAGTATGGGATGATCCTATCATCGATGACCCATGGAACGGAATCTGGATACCTGGTGGCCAGCGTTTCCGCATCAGACACCTATGAATATTGAAATACAAACAAACAAACAATCATATTCAAATAGGGATGTTGCTATCGGACATTCAACACAATTTCAATCATGTTCAACAAATTCATATCAAATTACATACTTCATTCGTTAAGTTAAACTACTGTCGCTAACTAAGAAGGCTTCTTAAACTTTCTCATAATCCTTTCAGTCTCTTCTTTCCTATGCGCCATATCATCCATTTGTCTCTTTAGATTAAATACCTCATCTTTGAGCTCTTTTTTTTCCTTTTCAAGCCGTATTATTAAGTCTCTCTGCCATTTTGTACCCTCCGGAGCAATCCATCTAAAGTATGTGCATCCTAATCCGTCAACCAAGTAGAAAGGGCAAGCAACAAATTCACGCCCTGGATCAAAGTCGCTCCAATCTGTATTAATCTCAACTTTATAACCACAATCACAAAGCTCTTCAATACAATGCTCCTTTGACATCTACATAATACATATAATATAGTAACGTAAGTGAACTTTCAAAAATTATATTAACATTTAAAAATTAAAAGTAAAACTAACATAATACATAATGTTACCTTTAGAAATTAAGAGAAGAAGAATGATGTAGAATTGATATAATGAAGTATGGGAAATGATAGAGCTATTTATAGAACATCATTACAACGGCTATTTTCAAGTTCTTAACGGCTATTTTTCTAATTAACAACGGCTACTTTACTTCATAAAAAAAAATAAAAAATAAATTAAAATGCCTAAGTCGCTGTTAGTAACAGCGACTAAGACATTTTAATTTTTTTTTTCCTTCTTTCGCTGTTATTAAAAGCGACTTAACCAAAACTCTGGTCTGGAAGTACGGACGCTTATTTTGGGAAATAAGTTTTCACGAAGCTTATTTTGAGAATTAAGTTGTTCAAAAGTCTTATTTTTTTCACTTTCTCACAAATAGAAGGTTCACTTCAACGTTTCAACGCAGCAGCCTATCATAATTTACACTTTATATATTCAAGTAATAAAAATTATGAAAATATAAAATTATTGTTTTGAGGCTTACTCGTTTTCATATGTATGCGTGTTGTGCATTTGTGTGTTTGTTGAATAGTCACTTGTTTAGTTGTTTATTATAGGGAGTTGGTTAATTTGGTCAAATTGGGTAATTTAATCGGATACAATTAGGCTTAAATATATTTGCATATAGAAGTAAATTTTGTGACTAAAATTATATATTTCGCATGTATGAATAAAATTAAAAAGAATTTATCAGACATTAATAATCACATAGATATTATATAATGAATGCGACATTTTAATAGTTACACCTTTTTTTGGAATAAATAGTCACACATTTGATCCTCCTTAACCTTTCCCATTCACTTTTCCAATAAATTTAAAACAAGAGAAATTAAAGGGTTTTTTAAAAATTCGTAACAAATAAAGAGTGGGAATAAATTGAATGAATGAGATTAAAGAGAGTTAGATGTATGGATGTGATTAAAAGAAAATAGTGGACCTAAAATGATGTAAAATAGAACGGACCAAATGATTAAAGAGAGTTAAATATATGGATGAGATAAACAGAAAATAATAAGTTTAAAATGATGCAAAATAAATAAAACAGACTTAATAATTAAAAAGAGTTAAATATATGAATGACAGAATTAGACTAAAAATAGTTAAAAAGTGTAATTGACCATGCATGTGAATTGTGAAACTTAATAGTTTCTATAAGACTATATATAAGATAGTCTCATAGTCATCCTCCTTCCACAGTCTAGCGGTATCCGGTATGCTAGGTTTCTGTATGAAGCAAGCATATTGAAAGGATGTTTCCTTGTAGGATCGCCCATCCACCAACTCATTTTGTTGGCTTTTCTTACACCAAATATATATTCTGACTTCAAACTAAAACTTCGAGAATATTCTTTACTCTCTCAAACATTTTGTTGGTATTATTCAAGAGGGGGAAATGTGAACAACTACACGTATATTTTATTATTAAACTAATTTTGAGTTAAAAGTAAGACTGGTTCATAATTCACGATTACATGGTAGTTTTTAAGTCTAATTATAATTTTTAATTATTTTAGTTTTAGAATTTCATGAAGAATGAATCAACGAATTTATACTTTGACTGATAATAAACTTGTTCCAGCTGTTGAGAGAACAATCAACACTCTCAACTATGGTGATGAGATTGTCTTTTAAGGTTCACAGTAGATATGAATCACCGGGGAGGTTTGAGTCGCTTTTCTGGCTGTTTCACTATGTTCTCTTGCACAAGGTAGCAAACGAGGGTCGGAGAGGGGTCCTCCTCCGATAATTAAGTCAGTAAGGGTCTTGAGAAGATTGTTGTTAAAGCTCAAGAGAATATATTTGTGCGGGTTTTAGTGTAAAAAGATATGTTACCCTTGGTGATGCATGGCATCGTGTATTTATAGTAGCGGATCTTAATAGAGGATCCCAAAACCCTAATGGTTGTTTTTGCTTTTACCTTGAATGGAATCTTTTTAGGGATCAGTGGAGGGAGAAGTAGAATATCTCGTAAGCCTATGTGACATTTGGTGATTTGCTGATCTTTGTACCGTGGTCCCCACTCTCTATCTTTTAGTACATTTTCTTAGGTAGGGTACAAGGTAGGTGTCGTGCCTTGCCTTATACAAGTGACAGCTTTCTCAAATTACGGCTGCGGTTATCTTATGTCATGTCATTATATTTGATGCTATCATTCTGCAGGATTAACCATCCTGCAGGTATTTGCGTTCCTCTATCGTTTTGCAGGATTAACTATCTTACAGGTATTTGCGCTTTTTTATCGTCCCGTGAGATAAATCATCCTACAAATATTCGTATTCCTCCTTAAAAATCTTAGAATTAGGAGTCATGTATTCCAACATATACAAAACTTAAAATTTTCATGACTTTATAATTTCAATCACTTTAATTGTTTTTAATTCAACACATCATGTTCACTTCTCACATTGAATTGCTAGTGCTCTAGAAAAACAATTCCTAATGAATACGTAATCCAGCACAAGCAAACATATGACATGACATTGTTTTTCTTCTTGGTAAGAATGTATAACATAAGCTGATGGTGAACTCTTAATCAAAATACTTCCACCGTTTTATTACATTTACTATATTTTATTTTTTACGTAATTTAATATGTTATTTTATTCATCATTTAAAAAATATAAAAATTTTATATTTTGAAAATATGCGATTAGACGATTTAAAAAAGATCCCACTTGACTATATTTTTACTCACATATTAGCCGCAATATATAAAATAAGCTTGAACGATGAATAGTGCTCATAACCGAAATATAGCAAGTATTTCAAAACAAAGAAAATATGTTATAAAAGTATGCTCTAAAAATTTCATGAGCTAACATGGATGATTTTGAAACCCGTTCTATATTATTGTGGTTTTCTAATTTTTGGCTTTTAAAATAATATAATACATATTCTATAATGTAGGAAAAATTTCTGTTGGATTTATTGAAATCTTAATAACTTTGAAAACTAAAAAGTGAATTGATTTCCTATTTTTGGATATTAATTTTAAAAAATTTGAAAATTGAAATCAAAAAACGATAATGAACAAAACCTAATATTTTGAATTACTATTCAACTTGATTCTATCTCCTTGTAAAGAGGATATTAGCTCCTTTCCTACACTCTCCAGACTCTATCGTGCAAAACTCATTGAGAGTAAAACAACGATGATTCAGCTTAATTCTATAATAGCAAAAACTCAAATTTAATAAGATGAGGAAAACATGTCATATTGACTTATAGAAAACACATCCAATTTTGATTTTGGACCTAACAAAATAGGAAAATTTGAAACATATAAGCAAAAAAATATAATAAAAATCCAATAACAATCAAGTTATTCCCAAAGTAAGCAGTTTTTATACAAAGTTATGGTCAGGATAAGCTCACTGTTAATAACAACTGGCAAATAAGTTAGGAAAATAATGGGTCGCTGTTGTTAAGAGCAGGCTATTAGTAAACACTATATTTTCACTAGTTATCATTTGCCCGCTGTTAATAACAGCGGCCCATTCGTGTTCTAAATTCAAACAGTCATCCTCCTCAATTTATTTTCCCAAATTTCATAACTTCAAATCGTCATTCCCTCCATTAAAAGCCCTTAAAACTCTCAAACATCTCCTTCTTTCAATTGGAGACTTCTTAATTGATTTAGGATAAACTTGGATTGCATAAAGGTATAACTTTTTCTTTTTTATTTTGTTATTTTTGACATTTTAGGGCAAAGGATGAAATTTTTTTTGGTGAATCTTTTAGGGCAAAGACCATGATATACTGTTATATGTTGGTTATACTGCTGTTTGTAAAGTTAAATAAGGCTACAAAAACAGTTCTTTGCATGGATGAACCCTAATATATTTGAGGATCATTAATTTCTAACATAAACAATAGGAATGCAAATTTCGCTATGAATCCAAAGTTCAGTTCACCGAAACACATCCAACACTGATGTTACAAATGTTTGTATATATATAAGCACCACTAAGAAAACTAATGTTTCCAGACAGTAGTATATGAAACCAAAGATGTTTGTATCAGGTCAAACGACAATGTTTCCAGAAAAACTAATGTATCAAGTCAAACCATGAGTCAAAATCAGATGTTAACGCAACAGAAATACTTGACCTTGCATTATAATCCCTTTCTTCTTGTAATTTCCAATTCCACAAGCCATAATGTCTTCAGAAGAGCTTACATATGCAACACAAAATGGAGATATACACTACCTAAGAACTTGTGTAGCTTCTAACAAACCCACAGAACACTACTTCAAACTAACAAAGGAAAAGTATAGTTTGTGTATACTATGATCTAGGTGTTGCTTTCTGAAATCTTACATCACTTAATTCTTCATTTGCTGAATCCTCAATCTGATGTGCAACCATGTTGTATCTGTCAACATAGGGCAAAATGTGATACTTTGTTGGTTATACTTTGTTGCTTTGGTTATACTTTGTTTGTGTATACTATGATCTAGGTGTGGGTTAAGTATAGTATCTAGGTGTGGGTTAAGTATAGTAAATAAGTTAAGTATAGTTTGTGTATACTATGATCTAGGTGTTGGTTCTAGGGAATAGGGATTGATGATCCATGATAGATCGAGATGACATTAGTTAAGTATAGTAAATAATTCCTATCATAGGATCGATTTAGGTTGCTAGTGACCAATATCATTGCTTTGTAGATCGACATGGATCCAGTAGCTCCAGGCCTTAGTGACCTTAGCATCCTCACGTTGCAGGAAGACCATAGGAGCACATTATTATGGGATGCCCAGGATTCAGACACTAATACACTGTACTGTAGGCATCCTGACTCAGCGCCATGGGAGATTGATGACCGTATCATCCCATATCTTCGTAGAGCTAGGCTATACGATTATCATCAAGTCGCACATGGTCGTGTTGATCGAGCTATGATCACGGCGTTGGTTGAGATATGGCGCCAAGAGACACATACTTTCCATCTCCCACTAGGTGAGCCAACGATCACGTTATTGGACATCGTTGTACTATCACGGCTTCCCATTGAGAGACATGCCATTTACATAGTTGGTCGCCAGCTTCATAGCTGGAAAGACATAGTTGAGCGAGTATTGGGACAACGCCCTCCAGGTAGTCGAGGTAGTGCGCTGAGGGCCACATAGCTGATTGAAACCTTCCGTGAGCTTCCCATTGATGCGGATGAGGTGACTATTGAGAGGTATGCTAAGGCGTACCTATTCTACTTGATTGATGTCGTTTTGTTCGCCGATAAGAGCAGCGGCAAGATCCAGATGTTGTATATCACCCTAGTACTCCTTCAGGTAAGCACGTTGAATTACATAAGTCAAACAATTGATTATTATTCTAACTTTTTACTTTATATGTGAATAATTTTGGGCTTGGGAACATATACGCGTTGGCCAACCATTATGGCCTGTTGGTCGTTGTGCTGTTGCTCATCCCCAAGAGCCAGCTGAAGATGTTCCATGGGGAACAAGACAGTTTTTTGACAAACGTATGCGGACACACACGTCTAAAGGTGTGGGCTTTTACCAAGATTAGTTAGATCTTCTTAGAACTGATCAGGTATCCAATTCTCTCCTTACACTTTGTTGAGATTTGTGTTTGCTTTCTAATTAATTAATTAATGTTATTTGTAAAGTTTTGTTGGAATCCGTACCCTACTACGGCATACGCTGCATTGTCTGAGCATTCAGGTATGTTGATGGGCACTTGGAGGAGCGCTATACCATTAATATGCTTCGACATTGTCGAGCTACACCTACCTGAGCGCGTATTGTGCCAGTATGGTATGGTACGGTACAGGGCATTCCTCCAGTGCAACACGGATGCTCATCTTCATCGATCCAACAGAATAGGTCCAGTGCCAAAGAATTTGAGTGACATCAATGCGCGCCACATTGCGCTAAGAGACCAAAGGCATAAGTACTTACGACAGAGTATTTCGATCGACCAAGCAAATTCCCTACGACGCCTGATTATCTACCCTGGTTCCTATCGATCACTCATCGTTGGATGACTCCACGACATGCGATTGCTGTAGCCCAGTACGCACCCGCTGCACCTATGATGACTACATTCGTAAGTAGTATTTGCTTTATGAAATTAAATATTTATAATTCATTTTAATTATACAATAATTACAAACATTTATTTACTCTTGTTAAAGGCACAAGAAGTGGCTTTTGTGATCCGCACAAGTCAGGAGGTCCCTGTCAGGGAGATGGCACAGACTTTTCTTCGGCGTTTTCAGTTTAACAACTACATTCCTGATGTCGAGGAGCCCACTGTTCAACAGTCTGGTGAGGAGCCGAGTGCATCCCCACCGAGTCATTTAGATGAGCTAAATGTATCCTCATATCAACATGACGATGCAGGATCATCACAGGCACCTTGTGTGCAATACCAATCACCCCTTTGCCAGAGCGTCACACCACAGCCTCTTACTATTGTAAGAAGCGAACTAGGCCGTCACAATTAGATAAGATAGACAAGGAATGAAACTTATTACGTACGTTTTGTATATATTAAATTGTAAATAATATTTTATATGTATTTAATTGATATATATATATATATATATATATATATATATATATATATGTATGTATATATATATATATGTATGTATATATATATATATATATATATGTATATATATATGTATATATATGTATATATATATGTATATATATGTATATGTATATATATATATATGTATATGTATATATATATATATATATATATATATATATATGTATATGTATATATATATATATGTATATGTATATATATATATATGTATATATATATATATATATATATAACAATGGAGGATATGTTCAAAAACAAAGTGGAATTCAAGCAACTAATGGCCGCTGTTATTAACAGCGGGCAAATGCTGACTAGCGAAAATATAGTGTTTACTAATCGCCCGGACGCCCGCTATTAATAACAACGGCCTATTAGTTTCCTGACTTATTTTCCCACTGTTATTAACAGCGAATTTATCTTGACCATAACTTCGTATAAAAACTGCTTACTTTGGAAAATACTTTCAAAAGTTGATTGTTATTGGTTATATTTTTTTGCTTATATGTTTAAAATTTTCACAAAACAGTACTCTCAAAATGTAGAATTTGGGGTTTAAAACTAAAGAGACCTAAAACTGCAAGACCAAGTAATCCCATAGCTTAATCAGCACTTAAACTCTTCTTCACACTAATTCAACTCTAGGTTCAACAATTTCGTCAATTAAAAACCGAAAAAATGATACGTAACACCAAGAATCGAAAGGCTCATAAAATGAGGTTAAGGTAAAATATCAAGTAAAAGAAAAATAACACAATAATCAACCAGTTCTTTTGTGCCAGAAGCAATATTTTCGCTTCTTATTCGTATAACGGGAATTAGCATAGAGAAGTCAAACTTTGGACTTGGTATATAGTTGTGATCAAAGCAACATATCAAAAAAAAATTCTGAGCACACGTTAAGTTCTGCAAACGAATACATGTTATGAGTCCAAAGCTGTGTTGTTATCTACTGCAATTAGGTGGTTGCCTTGATCAATAAGAGCGAGGAAAACCTATACAACAATAGAAATAGCACACGCCAAAAAAAATTGGATCAAAACCTTTTATTTTGAGATTTCCATCTCGTCACTTTTTTATTTAAATTAGAAAATCAAGCTTTGCTCATGGTAGTGTAGTTCTGAGAACTTTTTTGTCGGGGCCGAATGACTGCAAAAGAAAATATTGGTCAATTAAAACAAGAGCTAATTAGATAAAAAAAAAATAAAAAAATAAAAACTAATTGATGAACATCAGCAATTCTAAGATAGACAACTTGCAAATTCACACTACCTAATTTTCAATACCAAGAAACTGTGCTTCTCTAGCTACAAGTAAACAGCAAAATACTTGATTTTGTGCAACCTTAATGATAATGGACAGCCTTACATAGATAGGATCTCACAACACAAAATTAGTCTCTAGTATACAGGCCATCTTAAAATCTCTTGAACAATGGAAACTAGAAACACAACTAGCAGATCTAGAGGAGGCTAGTGGCTCTTTGTAGAAGGTGGATGGCTTCTTTTAATCATCATGGTTGATGCCCAATATCAAGAGCATATTCCATGCCAGCCATTCGAGTTTGTTTATTACTTGAATGGCTTGTTATTAGATAAACTCGTAACCATGATATTTCAATTGTGTGCGCACTTCATAGTTATGTGAAGTTATGGATGGTGTCTGCTACAGAGAGTCAAAAGGAACATCTTTTGTTATCACTAACAAAAATAAGGTGCAAGAAAAACCGCATTTAAGGTCGTTCCAAATGATAGTATAGGCCGATATTTCATTTTTACGGTAACTACATCATCCCCATTGCCGCACCGCAACGGTGATCGTTATTGCCTTTTTGCACTATGAGCCCCACTCCTGCTCCTACCCAACCCCCCACCTCCACTCACGGCGACCTTTCCCCATGGCACCGAGTAATATTTGAGTTAAGGCAAAAGTAAGATCTAATGGAAAAGATGGAAACTTGAGTAACTTACAAGCCTTCAAATCATCAATTGAATATATCCCACAAAATCATTTAACATTTTAAATTAGAAATAGGCTTTTACAAGGGATCCATTCTACACTATTAGGATTCTAATATTTCAGTATTGTCACCGAGAAGGCACAAACCTAATATTTTCCAAGAAATTTATCCTGCCCACCACTCATAACCCAAACTTCTAGGATTATTCCATAGTATCACCAAATGTACATAGTATCTCATGATTCTTTTATTTCAATATCATTCTATACATTTAAGATCCTAATATTTCAGTATCACCAAGAAGGCAAGACCCTAATATTTTCAACATGAAAATTTATCCTATCAACCACTAGAGCTCATAACCCAAACATTTGCGATTTATCTATCTTATCACTGAAATATTCTGTAAATCTACTTTTAAGTAAAATATGCACTCTATCAAACCAATCTCCTCTCTTTGAAATAGCATTTGCTCCAAAGTATGTACACTATAAAGCTCAGGTTTTCATTAATATAAATTACTAGCAAAAAAGTGGTTATTGATGACACTTGAGGAAACATAACCATTTAAACATCAAAACATGTCAACAGTTTGTATGCCATTAAAAAAGACTGAATAATAATTCAAGGAAGAAAATATTTTAAGAAATTCACCTCTGCCCCGTAACCTTTCACATAGATATTTGTAAAAAGCTCAGAGGGATCCGGCATGGGACTCTCCTGAAATTACAAATCACAAATAGAAAACAAGTTAGGAACCATGAATCTCAAGAAAAATGAATAAAAGAAAGAGATGATGTTTATGTGGAACTGTGAAATACAACATAGAAGAAAATTCTTACTTTAGCCTTAGCAATAGCTTCGTCTACTTCTTTTCTAACCTCCTTTTCAATATCCTGAATCGTCAGATGCAAAAGAGAGAGTAAGTAAGAAAACGAGAACCCAAAATTTGTGGGAAATCGGAAATGACTAAAAGTCATAACTTCACCGCAAAAGTGTACTTTATTCATTAAACCCAAGATAGAAACATTAATACAACTTACATTGAAACATAATATCAAACTTATTAGTTATTACGAAGTTTACCTTCAACTCCTTTTCAGTGGCAATATCATGGGCTAATATCAGTTTCCTAACCCTCTCAATAGGATCACGTTCCTGTCATGAAACGCAAAATATACATTATAAATAGCCAAATGAAGTTTAGTTCTTTTCAGAAACATTAGACAGTTTGCTTACTTGTCTTATTCCAGATATCTCATCACGGGTTCGGTAAGTGCTTCCAGGATCAGACATGGAGTGTCCATGATACCTATAAGTGTCCATCTCAAGGATCTAAAGATAAAGAAAAGGTAAAAAGATTTTAAAATACATACCACACATAGTAAAAAATAGAAAGCACTAAGAATATTTCCTGTTTCCCAACTTAAAAATAATGAAAATAAGTTAATATATAGGTTTTTATAAGCAATAATGAGTTGTAAACATCAATACTTGCATACAACAAATATAATAGAGAATCGGTAAAATACAACTTCAAAGAATAAAAATAAAAACCATCAAGTACTATTCAATGTTATTAATAAAAATCAGTCTAACAATCACAATTTAGTATTGATAAATAAATTCAATCTAAAACAAATCAGATTAGGAGAACAAGGCATACAAAGCCTTGCATGTAACAAGAGTTGTAAGAAGCATAATCATAACAAGTCTCAGCATCATCAAGACAAACAAAGAGAAAAACTTACAATAGGCCCATTCTTCAAAACATATTCCTTAGCAAATCTGCAAGCTTGCTTCACGGCCAATACATCCATACCATCAACCTATAAAAATAAAGTTTCGAATTATATTGATTGCAAGTATCAGAATATGTACAAGAAATCTAATATAGATAGAAAACTAGAAATAACCAACACTAATTAGACATTATTCCACCCCAACAAAACATTTTCAGTGCAAAACAATTGTTCTTATGAAGCACAAGGTAAGGACAACATGTTAGCACCACCAAAGAATATGCTTAAATGAACTAAATGTTCTCATTCACTCACTCTAATTATAAAGAAAAGTTAAACTTTCTATTTCTATTAGTTCTATAACGTACTTTACACTTTCCCCATTTATCTATTTAGGCCCAACTTTTAAGTAATTCTTTCACTCTCAGTCCCCTATCCTCTTTAAGTCCATATTCCAAACTCCAAAGCCACAGTTATGGAGGGAGTAGAGCTCAGTACCCCTTACCAAACTACCTCTAATATAATTTTTTTCAAGCTGAGCCAAGGGTAACCGCCATGCTATCAACAAAATTTACATAAGTTCTTTGTCATGATAAGACTAGCGACGAAAACCAAAGACCCTAACAACTGTACAGCCAAAGCCTTATTCCCAACATATAGGGTCGGTAACATGAACAAAAACAAATCAACGTGAGAGATCATCTATCACAAAAATTACACTTAATCCCACCAATCTAATTATCTAATACTAACTTACAACTAAGAAAATAAAGTTTCAATGATCAGACACAATATTCTCATCCATTTGTTGCAATCCATCAACATTTGCTCACATAAATCCCAATTCATCGTATCAATCTTCACTTGTCATTTTTTGCAAACCTTTCCTTCTTCTATTAAAATTGATATATCATCTATAGTATTTGAGTAAGGAGTTAGAGCTACAGTATGTTGCTTTACAAAGTACAAATAAAATGGCCAACCAAATGCAAAATCCAAATTATAGCATAATAAGCATACCTTTAATCCAGGGACATAATCCCCACGTTTGTAATAAGCTGGGCTCTTTGCTGCCCTCCATTCTGCAGTTCCCATACCATCTAAAAAAGAAAATGTAAGTCATGAATCAATTAACATCACCCATAAAATTGGTTAGAATGGTCCCCAATCACATTCAACAACTCACCCAATTAGACACAAATCAGTAGTGAATGATGTTCTCATCACATCAGCAGTGGCAACAAAGATGCAACTGAATCCTTCAATCTCAAAAAAATAGCACCTTTCTTCACTACTACAATTAAACATTAGCATCCCATGTCCTTGGGAGTATAAAGTTTTCCTTTTTTTTCATGTGAGTGAGGATAAAAAATTTCACCAAAATCAATTCAATGATAACAACCTTTCATATTTCCCATGATGCAACCCAAAACCTTCCAAAAATCTCCAATGAACTAAGACACTCCAACTGCCCCCATGAAAATTAATTTGCAACAGCATAAAATTGCATAACGATTAAGAAATGGTGCAGCAAAATCAGCTAATGAGGATAAGATTAAAAGTGAGAGAAAATGAAAAAAAATATGTGGATAAGTAAAATGGTGGGGACATTATATGAAATAATGGTAAAAGAGGCAGACCAAGCTAGAAATCACATCATTGCTCATTCCATGGCATACATTGTCAATGAGGATGAAAAAATCAAATATGGGGTTGCAACATGACCGCCTTGAACAAGTCGTTGAGTGCAGCAAACATCAATAGCACTTTGATATAGTGTGCTCGAACAAGCACATGCATTTAGGGACCTAATGACGCATTTCTTTGATTGTTGATTTCTTTGGTGACACATATTGTGCTTGTGCTAGGGTTCTAATACTTATTTAGGAGGCTGAATACAAGAGAAAATAAGTTTAGGAGAGCCGAGAGTGTCTTTCTTGTATTAGCATGTGTGAACATCGTTAAAGGAGGGAACTTTGAGTTTAATAATGTGAGATCAAGAATTGTAAGTGGTGGAACATAATCCCAATAGAGGGAAGGTGTCCAAGACACCATATATGTTGTTTGTGATTTGTTCATCAAAGCATTGATGTTTTTGCTTTTGTGTCCAAGTGTCCAAGACACCATTTATGTTGCGTGCTTTATTCAACTAAGTATTGATCTTTTTGCCTCTGTATATCCATACTTTGTTTCTATACCTTCTTCTACACCTCTTTTCACCACTGGAGGGTCCAAGATCCTTTTCTTTCACAGTATTTCTTTTCTAATTCAAGAAACACTTAACCTTGAACAGCTAATAAGTCCATTCTATCATGCAGTAAAACAAATATTTTATCTAAATGCTGCTCAGAAACCAACATCACATCAAAAAATCTTTTCCTACCAACACACCTCAAGAACTTAACATTACAGTGAAATTACTCGTATTTTCTAAGCAAAGCAACATAAAAAACCAACATCACATTGAAACAACTAATCTTTTTGCAGCAGCACACCTCAAAAAACAACATCAAATTGGGAAAGCTAATTATTTAGCAGTGAAGTACCTCTTAGCCAATAACACATCAAAAAAAAAAAAAAAAAAACGTTCCTGTCATATGAACATGCCTAAAAACCAATTTTTGTAAGCAAATCACCTCAAAACCCAACATCTAATCAAGACACAAATCCTTTTGAACCAACACAGCACAA
Organism: Amaranthus tricolor; assembly: GCF_026212465.1. Lineage (NCBI taxonomy): Eukaryota > Viridiplantae > Streptophyta > Magnoliopsida > Caryophyllales > Amaranthaceae > Amaranthus > Amaranthus tricolor. Next base: position 31,253,646 of record NC_080054.1, on the reverse strand, counting down.
AACAAACCAATTCAATAACCTACAAGTTCATCAGAAATACAAACTAATATAAAATTCCAAGAAAGTTCATATAGGAGTGAGAGTATTTCTTAAATATCAAATTTTAAAATATTAAAATTTACATTGAAATATGAAAAAGCAAAATGGAAAGAGCAAAAAAAAACGGTGGGGAATAGCAAAAAAAACCATATCAAACTTACAATGATTATTCTCACAAACAAGAATAGCAGGCAAATCCCAAAGCGCAGCCATATTCAAAGCCTCAAACAATTGTCCTTGATTAGCAGCACCATCTCCATACAATGAAAAACTCACATTCTCCTCTTTATTATACTTATGAGCAAAAGCAAGTCCAATCCCCAATGGAACTTGAGCACCAACAATTCCATGTCCACCAAAAAACCCAGAATCCTTTTTATAAAAATGCATCGACCCACCTTTTCCTCTCGAACACCCATCTTGTCTTCCCATCAATTCCGCAAACGCACCAAGAAGAGTCCCACCACGAGCAAGATAAATACAATGATCTCTATACGCTGTAATTACACTATCTTTCTTCGTGATTGCGGATTCCATACCAACCGCGACAGCTTCTTGACCATCATAAAGATGGCAAAAACCTCTAATTAATTTCGCTTTGTAAAGAGAATCGGATGCGATCTCCATACGACGCATAAGAGCCATATCACGGAAGAATTTCATGAGTTCGGAGGGCGATGTATCGATTGAGCGAGATGGGGGTTCGATTATGTGGGATTTGTAGGGGATGCTGGTTTCGATTGTTAGAGTTTTGGAGGAATCGGTGGAGAAGGGATGTGGGGAATGGGTTGTGAAGGGGCGGAGGATGGTATTTATGGTTTTGGGCTTGGTTAGGTGGTGAAGAAGCGCCATTGTTGAATGGATTTACAGAGAAAGAAAAGAGAGAGGGAATGGAATTTAGTTTGGGGTTCAATTGAAGAGGGAATATATGAATGAAGAATGAAAAGGTAAACAGAATGACACTGCACGAGTTCACCGTGCACGATTGAATTTTCCATTGTTAGGGCAAATATAATGAGCAAATAAACGTTGTTTTTAGGGAAATTTTATATTTAAAATACGCTTTAAGCTGGGGCAAAAATAATAACTAAACTTTATAAATAATACTTTTTAATTTTTTTTTTCAATTTTTTTTTCTCTTCCTTCATAAAACTTTTCATCTTTCTCTCTCAAATTCCATTTGTGATTTTCTATATCCATCTTCCTCTCTCAAATTTCATTGTTGTTTATTTTCTTCAACATTTGCAAAACCATCAAAGTTATGTATTTATATTTCATCATTTTCGTTTAAAGCTTTCATTTTCATTTTTTTTGGGTTGATTGTGTTATATATTAGTTGAATTTACAATTTTTTGATTTTTTTAAAAATTAAGTTTCATCAATTGTGTAAATAGTGATGTTGAAGAAAATATTACTGTTTGAGGGAAATTAATAAAAGCAAATTTGTGGTTATAACATAATATATTGAGAGTTATAACATAATATATTTGTAATTATAACATAATATATTTAGGGTTATAACCATAATATATTTGGAGTTATAACATAATATGATTGGGGTTATAACAAAATATATATATAATTGCGGTTATAAAGTAATAGATTTGGGTTTATAAAAGTATATATTTGTGATATAATACTACAAAATTGATATTATAATAATACAAGCAAATATATTATGTTATAAAACCTCAAATATATTAAGTTTTAATTCCAAATATATTGAGTTATAACTCCAAATATATTATGTTATAATGACAAATATATCCTGTTATAACCCCAAATACATTATATTGAAACCCCAAATATATTATGTTATAATTCAAAATATATTATTTTAATCCGAAATCATAAAAATTAGCCATAATTGTCATCTTCAACATTACTGTTTTCCACCATTGATAAACTTTAATCTTTTTTAAAAAAATAAAAAAATTTAATTTATTACTAAGTGATGTTTTATTTTGCTTGGGAATAAGTAGTTAATCATAAAACTTTTCATCTTCCAAAAAAGAAAGCAGTTTTCTACATATTTTTTTTAAAAAAATAGTTTTTTTTAAATTAAGATATTTACCAAAGAAGGAATGTGGGTTGAGCTCTTAAGAGCCGTCTTTAGAAAAAAAGGTCTCTCAAGAGAGAGCCTATTCTATGAATTATCGACTTTTTCGTGTGGTAGATAAATGTTTTTTTAATCCACGGTGGTGATCTTAAGTTTCCAACTTTTCCCCTTGATAGACAAAAGGGGAGTATTATTAAAAATTTTACACTATTTTTTCTAAACATAATTACCCTTTTTCAAAAAAAATAGACGTAATCGGTTCGAAATAAGTACTTAATTTAACAAAAAATTTAACATTTTTTTTATCACAAGAAAACGTTATAAGCTCAATGTCACCACGTGAATTTATTGTCTACCACCCAAAAAAGCCAAAAACTTAGGGTTACCATGTAGAAATTTGCATTGATTATATTTTTGACAAATTTTTTATTAAGACCATCCCACGATGAGATGGCTTAATATGGGCTAACCCAACTTTTTTTTCTTATAAAATTAATTAGAAAAAACAAATTTTATTTGTTTTTTTCTCTTGTATGAGTCCGTCTCACCATGAGACGAGTCAATAAAAAAAGTCCATTATGCTAAAAGTTTCTGTTATTGGGCTATTTGACCCAAGTATGGGTGCGTCTTACGGTGAGACCGTCTCATACAATATTTTGTGTAAATGATTATGGTTGTTTGTATGGGTCCATCTCACTATAATGAGACAATCTCGTACAAGACCTGATCATGTTACTTTTTTCTCTTGATTGCTCTTAATAAAAGTGAATAAACCTAATCTTAAACCCGGACATAAAGAGGCTTATTTTGAAAATTAAAATTTCTTGAAATTTATTTTGAATTTTTTTAAAAAAGTTTATTTTATTCGATTTTCCCCAAGTTATGCTCCATCAAGAATTTCCTACACAAAAACTTGCGAATTGAGACCGTCTTTATGGATCGATCCAAAAGCCACAAATTGAAAAATAAAAAGTTCTTAAATTTCATAAATTAAAGAATTAAAATACAATTTTGACCTTAAAGGTATTAATTTTGACTTTAATGTATCAATTTCAACCTAAAGTAAGCCATAAATAGATCAATTAAAAATTAAAATTTAAATTTTGACATTAAACTGATTAATTTCTACTTACAAATCTATAACCTTAAATCAATCAATTATTTTAAAATCTTTTATTTCAACGTTAAAGTGATCAATTCGGACTTTAAAGTGATAATCAAACTATCAGTTATAATTTTTTTTTAAAATCAATAAATAATATCAATTTTAATCTAAAAGTGATTAATTTTGACTTTAAAGTTATCAATATATATATAATGATCAATTAGATGGTCAGTTATAACTTATAAAAGAAATCAATTTTGATCTTAAAAGTATTAATTATGATATTAAATGGATCAATTACTGATCATGTATCAGAAAAAAAAAACTTAAGACCATTAGACTATTAATCTTACGGCCCGTTTGGTACATGGTATTAGAGGGCGGTAATGGTAATAAAATTAAGTAAAAAAATTTGGTTGTTTGGATGCCTTTAATAAGTAATGGATGGTAATAAAATAAGGTGATGAAATTACCAAAAACGGTCATTTTTATTACCATCAAACAACCTGGTATTAGGCTGTAATGGTAATGAAGTATTACTTTGGTAATAAAATAATGTAATGTTGTTTTGAGCTGAAGAAAAAAAAAATAATGAAGAAAAAAAAGGTAATGTATGTAATTATCCAAAAAAAAATATTATTATTAAAAAAGAATCATTTAATAGAATAATTTAGATATAATAATGCTTTTAGATACATATATACAATGATGAAACTAAAAGTCATTACAATTTTTTATTACTAACAACCAAATGCAATCAATGGAATATTATCTTCCATTACCATTCTTTAGTCATGCAACATTTCATTTCCATTACTTCATTAACATCAACCAAACGGGCATTTTTGAGCCCATTGAGCCATGAAAGTTAAAGGTCGATACATATCTTGCGCGCTTGCCGCTGATATGCCACAAAGTTAAAGGTAGCAATTCACTGTTTAATGCATTAATGCTCTCAAATGTTTAGGGCAAATTATAAAGACAACAATCAACATTTAATAAGTGTAGAAACGTCAAATTGGCTACTAAAACGGAAATTAACAAAAATTTAACGAAAAATATTAGACAGTTAGATAAAGCATAAACTAGATATTTCTACGTGGAAAAATCTTACACAAATATTGGCATTTCATAAACGATGAATGCTATCATGTGTAAATTCCTAAAACAAAAAAAAAGAAAAAAAGAAACATTTTCGATGATTTGTAAATTTGAGATTAAGATATTATCGGCGGGTTTCAGCAAGGGAGTTAACTCAGCAACATCTCCCGCGCCATGAACACACTCCTACTCCCTCTTTCTCTCTCCTCCTTCACACTTCTTTTTCCTCATTCATCCTCAACTCTCAAATTCCCAAAATTAGGGTTGTATTCTCTCAATTTACCTCGCAATTCTCAATTTCAAACACTCTACAACTCATCAAAATCACTCTCTTCCGTTGAAAACCAACTTTCCGACGCCGAAGAAGATGAATTCGACGACGACGATGATGAAGCTGCTGAGGAATACGACGAAGATTCCGGAGACGCTACGGAAATTTCCGGCGAATTGGAGGAAGAAGATGAATTAGAAATTCAAGATGAGGAGTTAATTGCGTCGTCGTGGAGTACTAATGATACAAAATTACAAAGAGTTCAGAAATTTTGTGATGAAGTTAGAGAATTTGGTGCTGGAATTATTGACGTCAATGAACTTACGTCCATATATGATTTCCGAGTTGATAAATTTCAGGTTCGATTCAGTATCAAATTAAGTTCAGTTTTTACGTTGTTGATTGATTTTACGATTTCTGAATTGATGACATTTAGGTTTAATTTGGCTGATTTTTTTAGTATCAACTTCACTTCAGAATTTTGTATTTTGTTGATTGATTTATGATAAATTTCAGGTTCGATTAACTATAAAATTAAGTTCAGAATTTTTTGCTTTGTTGATTGATTTTACAATTTCCGAATTGATAAATTTTAGGTTTAATTTGGCGGATTTTTTAAGAATCAAATTCACTTCAGAATCTTGTATTTTGTTGAGATTTATGATCTCTGAACTTAGGTTTAGTTGAATTGATTTTCTTAAGTATTCAATTTATTTGAGGATTTGTTTCTCGTCATAACTTAAAAATTTGCAGCACTAAATTATGTTTTTTTATGTATCTTTTTGAAGTACAGAGATTGGCGATAAAAGCATTTTTAAGAGGTTCTTCTGTGGTAGTTTCTGCGCCGACAAGTAGTGGCAAGACTTTGATAGCCGAGGCAGCGGCAGTTGCCACAGTTGCTAGAGGAAAGCGGCTGTTTTATACAACTCCGCTTAAAGCATTGTCAAACCAGAAATTTCGCGAATTTCGGTATGTACTTTGTGTTCTCGTATTTGAGAATTTGTTTTAGTTTACATAATTTTGGTATTTGATTGTTTATTTGAGGAAAAAAAATACTAATAAAACTAAATCGATATCAACACACATAAATAGCGAAAGCTAATGTTATAGGCTATGTAATGTTTGTTTGGACGTGATTTTTAGGGATACATTTGGAGATAGTAATGTCGGCCTTTTGACCGGAGATTCTGCTATTAATAAAGATGCTCAAGTTTTGATCATGACCACAGAAATTTTACGGAACATGTTGTATCAAAGGTACCTATTTTCTTTAATAACCGCATAGTATATGTTTTAGTTCCTTTAGTTTTGGCCTAGCCAATTTGCTGATGTTATGACTATAAAATTGGATTGTTGCTGATTTAGCTGGTCACTTTGAGATACATGAGTTCACAAACCAGAGGGAGATACATGAGCTCACTTTGCTGATTTAACAGGCCAATTTTCCATTAAGTAGAAAAGCACCTTAGGTTTTAAGTTATAATTTTGTATTACCTTAATAATGGTCTTGGTATTTGATAACACACGAAAAAGCTGATTGAAATGTGTAATTGGAAGATTCGATAAACACGGTCGTTGTTTGTGAGTGATGACCTCCATTTGATCGATGAGAGTCGGATTATTTGTACACCTTTTTTAATCTTAGCTTTAGCAAACACTTTCTATGAGCAATTGATATTGAATTCACATGTATTTTTAATAGCTATTTACAAATTTGAAAACGCTAGAGCTCATTTGACAAAACGTTTAAGAGCTAACCTTCTCTACTTCAAAGATTTCCTTGAGATCTTCCTTTGTTGTGTGTCTTGGTGGTAGTAAAATTTGAATGCTCTATAAGATGCACTTTGGACAAGGAAACAAATAATAAGTAATATATGATGTTTCTGGGTTCATTAAGTAAATGAAATGGTGGACCCAGGAGTCCAGGAAATGCTCACTAGGATTAGTTTTCCACAAAAAGGATAAAAAAACCCACACACAATCTTTGATTTTAAGGACAAGAAACAGAAACAAAATAAAAAATTTGTTCACTGATGAAGAAAAATTAAGTTCCCTCAAGACAGAAATTCATCCCGTCAAGCCTTAAGGATACAAGCTTAAGCTTCCCATATATCTTTTTATCTTAGTCTTTTCTATTACAAGTTGATCTATTTGCTATATACATAGGCAATAATTAAAGGCCTAAAACTGTGAATAGCCTCTAATTTGGCCTTTAGAAATCACAAATTCTCAATGGATTACTAAGGTAAGATTACGTACATTAATGAAATCAACATTTCATTACCCTAATACCAAAAAGTGGCAACAACCTAGCCAATGCCACTATTCCATACAAAGATTAACACTGTTATTAGCAAAAACAGAGTTGATTCAGAAATTCATAGAGGCTCAATAACCTTGGCATTAGGAAGTTTATGCTAGATGGCTATGGAACATGGCTGTAGCACTTCATGCCCATGACTGTAGCACTAGAACACTGCTCCTTTAGTTTTCTTCTGATTTTTATAAATAAAAATGAGGTCACAGACTGATATGCATCCGTTTTCTTTCTGTTTTAGCGTCCGAATTTCTGCTTCACTCTGTAGCTAGTCAGAATTGTGACTTGTGAGTGAAACACATAGCACATCCACATTCCGCACGTCACAGAGTACAGTTGCAGAACTTCTTTAAGACTTCATCGCTTCACAAATCAACTTCATGACCTCCAAATCAAAACATAAGCTGTTAGAACATCTCAAACTGACGGAAAGGCAAAGGAAATTCAACCAATCTTACACATGCAGGGAGCCAAAAATTCACCTTTTTGAACCTTATATTTGATCATTCTTGAACCCTATATCTGATCATTATTGAAAAAAGAGTCGAAATGGCCTTCTAGCCTCCAGGTTACTTCTATAAAATATACTGCCTCATATATACTTCATATATGCCCTAAACTCGCTTTATTTCAAGCGTTGTAGGAGTTTATGGTTCAGATGCCTCTTCTGTCTTCCCCTAATCACCTAAGACTAATGAATATGCTTATAAAAAAGGTTGTAATTTATATATCCAGGACTTCTGGTCAATAACTTAAAGTTGAAAAGTCAAGTGTCTTGTCATATCCTCTCTATGGCACTATCTGACATTTACAGTGAAGAGTTAGAGCAACATAGTTACTTTGTGCATTTAAGATTAGTGAATCAAAATTTAAGGTTTGTGAGCCACATTTCACCACTAAGGTATCATCAATAAAGTGTTTTTGTTTTATCCATGTCTAATTGTACATACAAATGCTATGAGGGGATTACACTCTGGATGTGGCTGATAGTGCCAGTATCTTGGTTATAATCTTTGCTCTGAAGATAGGAAAGTGTTGTTTCTTGGTGGCTGCTTGCACATTATGTGATTTATACTACCCTGAACCCTTGCAGATTTTTTAGTCTTTTGACATCTTCTAGCTCTTATCGTGCAGTGTTGGAGTTGTTTCTTCTGGAAGCGGACTATTTGATGTTGATGTGATTGTTTTGGATGAAGTACATTATTTAAGTGACATATCTCGTGGTACTGTTTGGGAGGAGACAGTATGTTGATTTTCCCGCTGCAAATTTGATTTTTGTTTCTTAAAATTTGGTGCCATACTTACTATCTCTGTTTTATATTAGGTCATTTATTGCCCAAAAGAAGTACAACTTATCTGTTTGTCAGCAACTGTTGCAAATCCAGATGAGTTAGCTGGTTGGATTGGACAGGTATTATTGTTGGTGTATGATGAAATCACTGTGGATAATTGGCTAGTTGTATTACTTGCCTACTCTTTAGGTTTACATTTTTATTGAAGCATAGCCTTGTTTCTTTATTTTGCTAATGCTAGAAGAATAAACTTAAATATACTTCATTGGTTCTTTTTACTAGCAACATTTCTTTTTTGGGCTTTATGTTCTTTCTTTTTCTCTCCTCGTCACATGGCCCATGGGCTACTATTTATATCTCACTTCTCCTTAATTTTCCTTGAGCTTTTGATGGAAAATAAAAATAAGTTCTTAAATATTGAATTAAATATTGGACGTTGATAGCATCAAAAAATTAGTAAGCGAAAAATGTCAATGTGATGGAGAGAATAGATGCAACTTTAGATTGTAAAAACACAAGAACAATACTTTGAGAAATCCATTAAATTCAAACTTTCGGTCCCTTGTATGAATTTATCTTAATTATTTGTTCCTAATTTGACTTATTATTCCTGAAGCTTATTTCTTAAGATGAAAATAATGTATCCATCATTTAAATAACTTTATAAATGGATTTGAAAGCCAGTTGAAGGATTTCAATTGCATAGATGATCCACACATATTTACAGTTGCAGACATTTTAACAGCTTATGCCCCTTTATTTTTAGCTAGAATTTGTAGCCTGATATCATATTTGCTTCCTGTGTAGATTCATGGTAAAACAGAATTGGTAACATCGTCGAAACGACCTGTACCATTGACTTGGCATTTTTCTACCAACACATCTTTGCTTCCTCTTCTTGATGAGAAAGGGACAAGTATGAACAGGTAATCTAATTTAGCAGTTCTTTGAATTACAATCGTATGTTCATGTTCATTATTTTTTTTTGGGGTAAGCTAGAGAATCCTTACATGTAAGTGAGGATTGGGAATCAATCCTTCGTGTATGTGGTGAGAATCGAATTGTCATAAGGGTGAAACGGAAAACACACAACCACTACGCTAACACATGATTCTCCTCATATTCATAATTTTTTTATTTCTTGAAATGCTCCTCATATTCATTATTTATATTAATATTTAAAGAAATTGAAACGTAAGTAATGTCATTAGCGGTGTACTTTTGTATGCTGAGTTGCTTGATGAAAGAAAAATTGTGAAGAATAAGAGCTATTCGACTTGGCTGGACATAATGTAAAACCTGTCTTTTGTGAGCTCCTGAAGATTAGCGTAGCTGCTTTACTGATTACAATCTATTTCTGAGTTTTTTCATCTCACAAATATCTGATTTTTTTCTACATCTGCTAGTAGTTTTGGCATCTGGAAGTGGTCCGAAGCCTTGTCTTTTTACTGATACTCTGTCTTGAACAGGAGACTTTCCCTCAACTATCTACGCCTTTATGCTTCAGCGGAGAAATCTCACAAACATGAGGGATCTAGACGAAGAAATTCTAGAAGGCACAAAGATGATAGTGATTTGATCTATGAGGAGTATGGTAGCATGTCAGGACAATCATCTCTGTCAAGAAATGACATAAATATGATCCGTCGTTCATTAGTATGGCATTCTAGCCAATATTCTTTTCTGTTCATCTAACTCAATGATTATTGCCTTTTCTCCTTTCCTGACTACTAAAGATGAAATAAGTGTAGAAATTCTTTGATGCTTTAGGTTCCTCAAGTTGAAGATACATTGGAACATCTTAAAGTAAGGGATATGCTGCCTGCAATTTGGTTTATTTTTAGCAGAAAAGGTTGTGATGCTGCTGTTCAGTACCTTGAAGATTCCAAGCTTCTAGATGATTGTGAGAAGGTTGAGGTAGAACTGGCCCTGAAACGATTCCGTATTCAGTATCCTGATGCTGTCAGAGAATCTGCTGTGAAGGGTCTTCTACGGGGTGTTGCTGCACATCACGCTGGTTGTCTGCCCCTGTGGAAGTCATTTATAGAAGAACTTTTCCAGCGAGGTCTCATCAAGGTTGTTTTTGCCACAGAAACACTTGCTGCAGGGATCAATATGCCTGCTAGGACAGCTGTTATTGCATCTCTCAGCAAAAGGAGTGAAGCTGGACGTGTTCAGTTAAGATCTAATGAGCTGCTTCAGATGGCAGGCCGTGCCGGACGTAGAGGTATAGATGATAGGGGTCATGTAGTGCTTATTCAGAGTCCCTATGAAGGTGCTGAAGAATGCTGCGAGCTTCTATTTTCTGGTGTGGAACCTCTTGTTTCACAGTTTACTGCTTCCTATGGAATGGTTTTGAATCTTCTTGGGGTATGTTCCTGCTACCATCTATTACACTTTGGCTACCTCTTCTTTCTTGCTGAAAATAATGGTGGAGCCTTTCACAGAGTGCAAAAGTTACTCGGGGTTCAAATGAAGCAGATGGCACCAGGATTTCTCAAGCGGGGCGATCTTTGGAAGAAGCGAGGAAATTAGTGGAGAAAAGTTTTGGAAACTACTTGGGAAGCAATGTAATGCTTGCATCAAAAGAGGAGCTTGGTAGAGTTCAAAAGGAAATAGAATTATTAAGTGCAGAAGTCAGTGATGATGCCTTTGATAGGAAAATCAGGAAAATTTTGTCAGAATCAGCCTACAAAGAGATTGCTGATTTGCAAGAAGAATTAAGAGTATGTGCTCCACTATTCTTCTTTACTAGCTACCAAAATGGTAAAATGGCCAAATGGGCTTAAAACACTTAATGTTATTGTGAAGAGTCCAAAAGGACCCCTTTTTTCTTTTTCCTGTTAGGATCTAGTATTTGCTAATACTAATTAGCTTGATCTAGTCATCATAGTGCAAAAATGCGTAATGGTCGCGATTGCAGTATACGAACAATGGTGCAATAACGGGAGTGATGTGGTCATTATAACACCTAAATATTGGTCAAAAGTATGAGATAGCCCTTGATATGACCCAAAATGCGGATTTTTAACAACTCTAGCACGTGAAATATCGGTTTTTTTTTTTTTGGAAAACTTTTACAATGCGGCTGATGTAATGTGATGCGGCCTTTTTTGCACCAAGGAGTATGGACTCACCACTGTTGAGCTCTGAGTTCTAATCATTAAGGGTAGCAAGTATAAAAAAAGAAAATCATCTGTTTGAGTGAAAAGATAAATTTACAAAGGATGCTCCCCATATATATATATATAGGGTCAAGTTCCAGTGAGAACTAAGCTTATATGAGAACCATGAGAACCAATCTTTCCGATAAAAATGTGTTACTTTTAGACAAAAAAAATATTACTTTTGTTTTTTTAAAAATTTGGTACTTGATAGCAAAAAAGTGTTACTTTCAGAAAAAAATATAAATACAAAGTAACACTTTTTTTTGCGGAAAGTAGCACCTTTTTATGTTAAAAGTAACACCTTATTGTGAGTTTTTTTTCAGAACTTTTTTTCTTAAAGTAACGCTTTTTTGCCTAAAAGTGTCATCTTTTTTTTTTCAAATAAAGTAATACGTTTTTGCCTAAAAGTAACTCCTTTTTAGTAAAAAAGTAACACTTTTTTGTCAGGAAGATTGGTTTTCATGGTTCTTATATAAGGATGGTTCTCACCTGAACTTCTTCATATATATATATATATATGTATATATATATATACATATACACATATATATATATATATATATATATATATATATATATATATATATATATATATATATATATATATATATATATATATGAGTGATTTTTAATGGCAGTCGAATAGCATATCAGGATATTCAGCTAAAATTCTGCTGTAACAATAAGAAAGCAATGTGGTACTGTATAGAGCTTTTGTTTCCTTATTTCTTGCTGATGGGATTCCGAAACTGGAAATGATTCATACAATATAGAGTTAATAGAAAATGACAGCTCAATTACTGTAATGTTAATACTAAAATTTAAATGCTCTCTTCCTCAACTTTATTGATTGCAGTGGTTTATTTCTTCTCATCCAGAATCCTATTACATACATTTTTTTTAGCCTTCCTATTGCATACATTTTAGATGTACAATATAATGCTTAAATTTACTTTGTTATTCTCAGGAAGAAAAACGTCTCAGATTTGAATTTCGACGAAGGATGGAATTGGAGAGGATGTCTTCTATGAAGCCTCTATTGAAGGAATTGGGCAACGGGAACTTACCTTTTTTGTGTCTTGAATATAAGGATACTAATGGTGTTGAGCACTCAATTGTCGTTGTGTACTTGGCAGAGGTCAACTCACTTGATGGATTGAAAATAAAGAATCTTGTAAGTATCAATGCTTCTTACTTAGCTACGACATCATGTGTCGCTCTTGAATTCTTTGCGTTATAGCTTCCCCCTTAAAGCATTTACATATGTGTTGAGGTGGTTCCCAAATATTTGTTTGAACTGATTTACTTCCCTCCTGTTGAAGCCAAGATGAAATAGTGTATTGAAATTAAGTATCACGAAGATAGTGTAGCATGTCGTCAAGAATCATAATCTCTTAATGAAATGTTCTTACTTTGTTACTAAAATCTAACAATTTTCCAACTTCTAACATTTTATCTTTAGTACTGGTTGTTACATCTATTCCAATTTTATAAACTTTGATGCATATCTTATTCCCGTGAACCATTTGAATGAAAGGGATTCCTTGGGCTGATGCATTTTTCTGGATTTGATGCCCTCATAGTCACAGGATTAAGCTGCTTGGATCACTTGACTTGGATTATTTCTGGCACCTCTGTTGCTAATTAATCAGCTTGATTGTAAAATTTTATCTTTTCCGTCGAACAGGTTCAGGATAATGTCTTTAAGTCAAACATAGTGGAAACAGAACCACATACTGGTGCTTCTGAAAGACTTCAATTTTTCGAGCCTTCTTATCATGTGGCTCTTGGATCAGACAATTCTTGGTATCTTTTCACTGAAAAGTGGATCAAAACAGTATACAAAAGGGGCTTTCCAAATATGGCCTTAAATGAAGGTGATCCTTTGCCAAGGGAAATCATGTCCATGCATCTTGACAAGGAAGGAATGGAGTGGTCCAGACTTACTGATTCTGAGCTAGGAGGTTTATGGCATATGGAAGGATCTTTGGAGACATGGTCTTGGAGTTTAAACATTCCTATGTTGAGTAGCTTATCAGAAGAAGATAAGGTGATCAATCATTTTAGCTGATCCTTATTTTTTTCTTTGGCCTTTAATTTTGACAGATATTCTGGAGATTCATTTGTGGCAGTCTGCTTCTTGCTACTTGTTTTTCTTATCTATGTTGAGCTTCGCCTGAGACAATATTTTCAATGGTGTCTTCTGTGGTAGGCATCACACATGTCTGCTGCACAGCTTGAGGCAGTAGAATGCTACAGAAAACAAAGGAATAAAGTTTCACACTTGAAGAAAAAGATAACTCGTACAGAAGGCTTTAAAGAATACAAGAAAATGGTTGATCTGGGAAAGTTAATTGTTGGAAAGATTAGGCGCCTGAAGAGCAGAGAAAACCGTTTGGTTGATCGAATTGAGCGGATTGAACCTTCAGGATGGAAGGAATTTATACAGGTAATGAGATAAACTTTTTTTAATATGGTGTTAAAATGGCTTTTAATTTCTCAGCAGTTGAGACTTTAGCTCAAAATTTTGTTTCAATATGTGGTTCAATTACTTGACATTGCATTATGAAGTTCAACTCCTGTTCTTTAAACTAGTCTATCGTCCTGGATATCTGCCAGACACTTATATTTTTTAGATTCTTGTTTATGGAGCTGTGCTAAAGATGGGAAACCATACCCTTGCTTAGCCTCTTATTTTTAT